>NC_057762.1:45745793-46045793 GCF_010389155.1 Erigeron canadensis
GATACTACCATAAGAACATTTTTAGCGTTTTAAAAACACTAATTAATGGTGAGGACAGAAAGTAAGCATATAGCTAGCTCCGGTGCAAGTCGCGATACTTGTTGGATCATCGTACGCATATGAATAAGCCCTCGGACAAGCCACCTTAAAGATCCTTGAATACGCCGTCGGTTTACATGTCTGTGGGTTACCATAACTTCCGGTACAACAAAACCTAGGCGAATTGAAAGCAGAACACGCGCTTTTACACGCTACCACGCGACGTTTGTCATGTGACCGGACTTGTAACCCAACCGGACACATAACATTCAGATCACTAACACATCCTGCATATGTGCATTTGCCTGTTCCTTTAAATGGCCTTATAGCTATTGGAAGATTGTACCTATTTGATAAGCATATATACATAGTTATCAGTAGTTGATTTTAATTAATAGCTAATTAAATTGTGTTGGGGCTCATGGTTTTTTCTAAAGAGATATGATACCTAGCTACACAAAATGTCTTTGTCATACACAAAAGTTTATACATTACACCATTGTCCACTAATGTGTTGGATATATACTACAATTTTTGTATGGCCAAAATTTTTTGTGCAGGTAAAATAAAAAACAGATTTTGAGATGACATGCATTGTGAATTAACTTTATAAACTTATCAGATTATCAAGGATTTCAAATAGTATGTAAGTTCATCTATGGATTTTGTGTTTGTCAATTTGAACTAATCAAATATTTAAACCAATAAACTTAAGCTGTGACAAGTCCATAAAATAATCTTTATAAGCTAAAAACATAAATCAAGAAAAAAATGAATGAAAGAAAAGAATAGTACCCGTCAACAAGGCTAACATCATAAAAGTCTTGTTGAGCAGTGAGAGTGATTTCAGCTAGAGTAGCAGGTGGGGCACCGCCGGCGCCGTTGCAATAGAGGGAGCCACCACAGTCGCCGGTGGCGCATTTACCACGGCCGGAAGCATCAAAAGCACAGCCTTCACGGCCCCAAAGACGGCCAGACCAGGCAGGTGGGAGGAAGAGAGTGTAGGACCTTTTAGGGGGGAGTTTGAAGCCGCCCCGGGCAAGAATGGGTGACCCGGCACCCGGTTGGATACCGGGCCAGACATTGTGGGTACATTTGTTAACCATCATGATGGTTGTGGCTGAGATGGTGTGGATCGTGATAAGGAAAATGATGAAGAAAATGGAGGTCTTTTGGAGCTCCATTGATGAGATACTGACTGAATAGTGTGGGAAACTTTGTGAAAATGAAAGTTATAAAAGGAATTAATGTAGGTCTTACAGTGACACACCAGTCACTACTGAAGTAGTGAGTTGGCCCCAATAATATTTGATTTTTAACGATTTATCACCTCCCCAAATTTTTCTATAAAACTTTAATATATACAGTAGTATATTTTTTTTGAACGATAAAAACTTTAATATATTGATTAAATTATTTAGAAATATGTGAGTTTTTTCACTTTTAATATTGATTATTAAATCTAAATTAATTCAATAGTAGGTTACATTTTGGTGGAGTTGTGTGTCGTATAGGGATTGTACGAAGTCAGTGGAAATTGGCTGACAAAAATGGGTGGTCACGTGACCACAAACTGAGTTTGTTTTTGCACTCTGTCATTTACAAACAAACCCCTTGGATTTTTTCAACATCCCTGATTCCCTGTCCTCCTCCTCCTATAAGATCTATTTCCTTTTATTTTGAGAAAATGATCCCTACACAATATATTTTATTCATATACAATATTGTATGTATTATACAGTTATAATGCATATATATGTTATATATGGCTAAAAGGTGTTGTGTATGAATCACTCCCTTTATTTTATTTGTGATACCCCATTAATTTTGTTACTATTTATATTATTAAACAAACAATATTTTTTTCATTTGCTTTTTTTATATATCTATATATATATTAAAAGAGTAGTTAACCAAGTTTTCTAAAGCACTCCTCAAAATCAAAGCTATGTTCAAATATTGTCACATAGGATTTTAGCTTACGTAGCATCTTCATGTTTTTCTATAATATTTATAATACATAAATAAATAAAATTAGATAGATCTTAAAAGATTTGGCAATTTTAATCCCAATTAATTTCAACTATATATTAAGAAATAAATTATAGAAAATTATCTAATCTTATATTAAATCACGTACTAACCAAAAATGAAGACTATTTATATTTATATCCATAATTACAAATGAATTCTTACTTAAATAATATTTAAAAAATATAAAAACAAAAACATTTACACAATTCGTTTCTTGTGCTTAGATAGGTTCTCTATTCTAACTTCATAGGTAAATTACTTTTTAATATTATTCATCTTAATTATAATTTTTAATATTTTTCATATTGTATTTTTTTTAACATATATTTGTCTATGACATTAAATTTATGCTAACTAAACTAATTTTATTGGTTATCAATCTCAATATTAAAAACTTTAAAACCGTACAACGTGCGGGTAAAAAACCTAGTATATATATATATCTTTTTTATGTGATACAAATGATACGTTATATGATAGTTTACACAATTCTCTTTTAATAAGAAAAATCAATCTAATGCCTGTGACTTGGGATTTGATCTCGATTTACAATTTCAATTTTTGGGAACAAATTCGCAATGTAATTTTAAAATTTTATGGCGAGTTGTCAAACGGTTTCCCACTTTCTTGTTTGCTTTTTTTTGTGTCTATTAAGGTGCTCGGGGCGCTTAAGTGAAAGTCAGTCACCACATAAACTTAAATTAAATAAACTTATCGCATCTAGAAAGAAAACTCCTATGGCCTCACAAGATTTTTAGATGGTTGCAAGTAGAGTTAGGATCCAATCTCTCATCTCTTAGGTTATTTAAGATCCAAATATGATGAAATCATTCGTAATCATAAAAAATAAGACACGTCTCTTCATAACAACTGGAATGACGCAAGTTCTATTCCGTTTGCAACAATAATTAAGAATCATTAATGTATTTGTTTATGTGTATAGTACTGGGTGAAAGTGTTTAACTTAAAAATGTGTTGTGTGGCATGTGTATGTTGTTACCAATATTATACTGTGATCAAGGGATTCCATCTGATTTACCAATCTTGAATAATTGATTAGTGGTTTGCAAAAGTTGGTTTTAAGAAATAGATAACATGTATATCGATTGCCTGATAAAATTTTGCTCCTCATTCCATATATGAGAAATACTAGCACTATTTGGTACAATATCTGGGTTGCTTAGGGGCTGCCGAGCGCCCGACTCATCTTTCAGAAAGACTATTCCCTATCAACTCCACATCGGCGTCACATCAGACGAGGACTAACTATTTATACCATTGATCCCTTAAAACCCCACACACCCTTTAAATAGTAACTTGTCCCTCCATGGACTAATCACACAAGGATTAATGAATGAATAATCATCTTCAATTGTGTTAACTCGTCCATAGGGGAGGGATGAGTGAGGGACGAGTCTTGGACAAAAGCATTGTTTAGTCTCTTACACAATTAATCAACTTTTGGGGTTAGCTGCGTAAATTCTGGTATGGTCAAGTTCAAACTAGTTTTACGTCATAATTAAGTACCAGCTCATGCACACAATAACTTTCTTTATTTACATGGTACTAAATTAATCTTATGCAAAAAAATATTGTAAAGGACAATTAGGGCCATAAATTGCTAAAAATAAAACATTTAAATCTCTTCTAAACAATAGGTATAATAAAATAAATTTTATAATCTGAAACCATCTTCCTACAATTACTCATACCTTGAGCAAAAAGGAAAATGAATGTGGTTGTGCAAAATTTGGGATCATTCTATAACCAGATGACATCCTACACTATGCCCGCCCACCCTAGACAGATGATGAACTTTCCCCTACCGCCACCCATTGAGAATGCTAACATCATAAGCCTGGGTTTTCAGGGATGTATTTGCCAGTTCTCAATTATAATCCATAGCAGGCTGATCAAGCAGCTTTCCAAGAGGGAAATGATTGGAAAAGACATGACACTTTTAGTAAAAAAACTCATGATCGCCCAAGATGGCAATCTTCTTCTTTATGATACCTTGGGTATCTAATAGAAACTAAAGATCAGATTTTTACTGAAATAAGAACAAACAAGATAGTTGCCTGATTGGAGACATGCTAATCTCCCGATTACATCATAGATAACTCATTCCGAGTTGCGAATTCTCCTAAACACAAACAAGGTTTGCTAAATCAGAATAGACATGGACAAAAGAAAAAAATGCAGGAGACACAAATATTTAAACTAAACATAGATGGGAGTAGTTAACACCACTCCCTGATTTTGTAGATAATCTCCCAACTCCTAAATTTTCAATTATTTTCGATTTCCCCCATCTTGTTTCTCTTTATCCAGTAGGTTTGGGTTTACCCATCCTTGGGATCATACATTCATACCAATATCGTGTCTGATGCACCATAAATAATTGGTTGCTGTTGATAAATCAAAGAAGCATGAAGCACCAAAGGCCGAAAGTTTTGATAAATCAAATAAGAATGAAGCACTAAAGGATGAAGATTCAGGAAAGTGTGGTCATCAATAGCTTTTATTTTGCCAAATTAGATTAGTTTTTGTTTTTTCTGTTTGTTTTTTTTTTTCCTTCATGGTTTCCAATATATATATATATATATATATATATATATATATATATATTACAAACTTTCATTTAAACCAAAATCATAATTAAGTCCGATTTCTTATGGTTAATCACGTGAATTTGCAGTCATAGTTATATTCCATAGCCAAGTTTTTTGGTAAACAATTAACCAGAATATTGCACTCGTAAAATGCCAAGGAAAAAGAGTCAACTGATAACATATGAATGTCTTTAAATAAGAGATTTATTGTCACTGGGTTGTTTGGGTTCTTGGCCCTATGAATGATTCAGCCAACACATACAAAAATCATTCAAAGACTTTATGATGTGAACAACCGATCTCTTATTTTAGCATGCTTGTTAAATACCATTAGTATTGCTACTCCCTTTAATTTGTTGTAAATTTTCAATAAAAAAAAAAAAATTTAGTTTGTCTCAAGAAAATTGAATGAAAGTTTTCGATACAATAATAGAAACCAACAATGCACAGACGATAAATAATGTGGTATTGCCTTTAATAAATATTTATTTGATATGACAAATTTTAAACCAATTTATTTGTGATAGACTTGGTTTTTTTTTTTTATATTGGAAACGGATATTTAGGCTGATTGTAGAATGATGATGATGTTTTTAGGCCAAAGTACTTTTTTCGTCCCTGTGGTTTTTTGAATAAGCACTTTACATCCTCGCCGTTAATTTTTGGTTAAAATCGTCCCTGTGGTTTGCATTTCGTCCGTGGGTCCGTTAACCCCCTCACGTGCAAGGCACGTGAGGGCATATATGTCTTCTTACCCATTTGTTCCTATGGTTAAGTACAAAATTCGTCTTTATGGTGTGTCATTTTTGCATTTTTCATCCTTGAATTTAACAAACTTTCAAACAAAAATTTAATCAAAAATCAAAACAAACTCAAATCAAAAACCTATATATACACCTACATATGAGGATCTAATTTAATACCGGCCGGTACAACTAATTTAATTTATTTTATATTTTTTTAAAATGTTATAAAAGTTACTACAATATAATGAAAATAGTCAAAATATAATTAGAATTCACTCAAAAAAAAAAACAAATAGGTACTTTATAACAAATTACAAAAAATAACATTAAAGTATTGTAAAATAATTTTTAAAAAATTCAAAAAATAACAAATGTGAATACCGGAAGTACCGGAACGGTAATACCGAAAATATCAGAAATAGTTGTAGCGGGGTATCTTCCGATACCGGTATTATGGGTATACTACCGATATTTAAAATATTGTATGTACGTGGTTGCATTTGAAAGTGATTGAGCATATCCTCAAATATAGGTATATAGGTTTTTGTTTTGTTTGGATTAAATTGGTACGGTAATTTTTGTTTTTTTTTTGAAATTTTTTCCTGGAATTGTTAACGGCGAGGACGAAAAATGCAAAAACGATAAACCACATGGACGTTTTTTGCACTTAACTCTATGAAAAGACGAAAATGCCCCTCACGTGACTTGCATGTGAGGGGTTTAACGGCAAAGTTATAACGGCAGGGACGAAATGCAAACCACAGGGACGGTTTTAGCCAAAAGTTAACGGCGAGGACGAAAAAAGTACTTTGGCCATGTTTTTATATACAAAGGGATACGGAATGGATGGAATTTTTTTTAATTATTTTCTGATTATATGATCATATGATATAGAAATATGGATATAAAATTAGAAATGGATATTTAGGTTGATTGTAGAATGATGATGATGATGTTAATTACCTACACTCCACAAGAAGGGGTGAAGTGAAGGAGAAAATGGGAGCTTTGTGTGTAAAAAGACTAAAACACTCTCATGTGTTTTGTGTTTTTTCCTCAATTACTTAAAGAAAAATCATTTTAGTAAATACTTTTACCATTTTAGTAATTATTTTTTCTAATCACACCATTTTGGTTAATAAACTCGTTGTTAATGTAACACAAATACCATGTCATAACAAAATCATATTAACACGAAAACCGAGTCTCTATAATGTGGAGCTCTAGACCAAGAGTTTATCCACGGTTTATACTTGTAATATCAGCATTTGTGTGTCTTATTTTAAAATAAATGGTCATCTTAATAGTTGTGGAAAGGACCCAAATGACTCATCAATAAATCCGAAACGGCCCATTAATAGTTTTACAAAAAACTACAAAGCAATGGTTTATAAATTGAAATCCCAAATGTTTTACTGTATTTAAGATTTGAATGGTTTGGATATTGTGTTGAATTCATATAAAGAATAACTTGTTTCATTTCTTTTTAGTATAAAATTTCAATTCTTGTATTTCGCCATTTGCATGAAATACATATTAATGATTCGAAGTCTTTTCGGCTTTTGCATACCAGACATTTTGTTCCTTTTAAAGAAATTTCTCAATTTAATGACGAAGTTAAAAAATATTTCTTGTGTAACTATTGAGATTGTGATTTGATATCGTAGTCATTCCACGCCACTTATTCGAAATACTGCCAAAACTCCTAGTTATGCAATTAAGCAAGTAGCCCGTACACATTACTAACGAGTTTTTGGCCCATGGCCTATTGATATCTATACCAGTTTTCAGTGTGCCACTATTACTTGTGGGCTTGTCGGCAGGGGTTAATCGATTTCAGTTACTATTTATAATTCGTAGTTACGGTTTATGTTTAAGGATTCAAATCTAGGCATAATCAATCTCTTTTTCGCGACCATTTTAAAGATAAACAACTCCACAAACCATTGAAACAAGATACTAAGAGGCGTTTGAGATAATATTAGCACTACGTACCTACGTATTTAAATGTATTTTTTCCAAATTGAAAGAGACTGATAAATACATTTTTTATAAGAGTATTTGTTATTTGATTATATTAATTTGAAATTTACAAGCAATAAGCAAACAAATAGAAAAATAAAGCTTTTCCAAACACCCCAGACTTAGAAATACATAAGTAATGACAACAAATATTGAGCATAAAGAACTAGAGGGCAAAAGTAGAACCTTGAAATACAAGTATATAACATCAATGACAACAAACATTAAACGGAACTTATATAATTCTATTGGTTCAAGTCCGATATCCTAATACTTATCTATCCATATGATCAATTTAATTATTCTTATTGATTAATGACACCATAGTTCCAGCTTCTTCCTTTTCACTTCACCATCTTAGCTTTGCCGGGACATACTGCACATAGCAAAGATCAATTTAAATAAGTATCACTGTATCAGTCAATACTTTGGTGGATTGTTCGATTTCATATCGAAAAGATTTTCTCACCTTATCAATGAGAGACTGATAATAAGGTTTCACTTTCTCGACGTCCACACGAACTTTGCTCTTGCTGTATAAGTCATACTTGCTGTCGTATGTAAAAGTACCATTAGCATATCTACTACTCGTAAAATTAGGAACATGCTATGAGAAGCGTGAACAAAACGTTTACTTGAATACTTGAAGCCATTTTAGATTCTCGATGTCTTGTTCATTCATCAAGTGCTTATATGCTTCGGATCTGTGCAAAGCTGCAATAAGAACCAATGATTAGTAAACGATGAAATCTATTACTAGTTGATTAATAATCTCAGTTTTCATAAAGGACTTTATACCATAGAAAGAATGGTATCGTATGATGAAAAGCCCGGCTGAAGGAAGAGTAGTCTTGTTTTTCTTCGCCACCTAAGTTAATGATACAAATAAACATCACACTTTTCATAACGATCACTTACACGAAATGAAAGATGACTTTTGAAGGGTGGATAGTTGATGATTAGTACCAAATACATGTAATCGTCGTGCCCCCATGACATCATAACATTATCGAGTCCACATCCTTCCGAGTAAATTCCATATTTCGTGTTGTATGTAGGATCGTTGTAGTCAGGATTTTGCAAGAAGTACTGTTTTCAAACACCCAAATCAACTATGGATATTGAAAATAGAACATGGTATTTATGATTAAGTACCAATATGATTCACGAGTCTATTGAAAAATAGACCTTGTAGTGAACGATTGATTTGTCAAAAGCACATCCAACTGGAAATGTGTCGCCCACGACAGCCCATTGAGGGAGTTCGCCAAAACTAGGATGCAGCAAGACCTTTCCAAGATCTATAAAACATATCTAAAGTTAATATCATAAGCACATAACATTATAACAGCATTTTTTTTGTTTGTTTGTTTGTTTTGAGCGTACTAAAATGTACCATGGATCAAGGCAGTCAAGTGAAGCCAATCTTGATTAGGATAGTCTTTTCGTATAGCTTCGGCGGTTTGCAACAAGTGCTCAATTTGAGGTTCATCTAAGTCGGGGTCACTCTCGTCGACAACTTGGTTCAATAGTTCGCAACACTCCCAAATACTCATTTCCACCTTGTCTAATCTCTCATACTCTTGTCTCATCTTTTTGACCTACATAATGTATTCATATTGTCCAAATTTAGTTCAAGACTAATTTGGTTTTTGATGAAAAACTTTAGTGTAAAGTTTTGAGCAAAAAAATAACCATACTCACAAAATCAACTGTTTGATTAATATGGTTCACCCTGTAAAAGTCTTCAACTCCTTTTTGTCTTTCGCTTTCTATGTCGTAATCCCTAGAGTTTAGAGCAACAACTCATAATTAGTTTAAAAAGTTGTTAAATTTCATATGGGCCAAATAGGCTATAGCCTAATACCGAAATCGACTCCAAAGCCCATTCTTCTAACTTATACTAGTAAAATTTTACTTGTTTTTTCTTCAAATTTATTGTGTTTTTATGAATTTATGGTCATGTTTTATCATGCTATATATCAAAGTACAAAAAAGTAAAAACCGACCTCTTATTGGTTCAAATAGATTTTTTCCTTCGAAAGTAAAATATGTGGGACTTATTGCTATTTATTTTTTATTTTTTTAATTATTATGTTTTAACTATTGCTTTTTAAAAAAAAGGAGAAACAAACTAAATTATTTTTGTGGTTTAGAAACTCTCGTAAAAAATCATTCTGATTCATTAAGGACGACCAATTATTTATCAAATCTATTTATATGAGTCAATCTTAAAAATTCTATTGGACTATCTTTTTTTTTATGTCACTAAAACAATAGATCACAATGAAATGAAATAATATATAAAAAAAAGAAAGACCTAAATTTATGGCCAAAAGAATTGGCATGCGGAATACAAAATCCACCATCCAACACCAATTCTGATTCCTCTGTATTCTTTGGGATATACCCTTGGCTTCCATTTTCTGCCAAAAAAAACAATGATATAAAAAAAGAAAAAATAAAATAAAATACTTCTGTATTTTTTGATTCGGTATGCGAATTTTTGATAGATATAAATGAAAGGTAAACGGGCAACAAGTTCGGAAGACTCTTTTTTGTAAAGCAAAACTTAAAAACTACATTAATCGTCCGTGACATCATTTATGCACTATTAGTTACTGATTAAAAAGAGCATTAGATGAAAACCCAATAACAACAATATGATATTTAACATTTATTCAGTATTAAATCAAGACAATACGATATTTGGTCTATTAGTGCCTTCCAAAAACAACAAACAGAAAAAATCATTCAAGAAATCCTATAAATATCTGAAACTGATCCAACAAAACATACTTTTATTTTTGATTATGATAATTATAATTATAAGACATAGCATAGATGCAAAATTACATAACATGAAAATTATAATAATAAAAAGAAGAAAGAAAGACGAAGAAAAATGAGAAGATTGATTACCTAATGGAGGTTGATCAACTGTGATAGTCATCTTTACGAATCCTCCTCAAGATATGATAGAAGACCGAGTCCAGATAATTAAGAAGAATGACAGCGTACAAGATATATATATATATGTATAAAATAAAGAGAAATGTATGTGTATATATATATATATTTATGATTGAGTATTTATAAGGTGCGGTGGTGGTTTGAAAAAAATGAGAGGGGTATTTATAAGGTGCCGGAGATGGAGTCCTTCCCTGAGAATTCATATTCACCAAAAGTCCTTCCCCTGAAAACTCTAACTCTTTTCCGCTCCTTCTTTCGCAATTCACAACTTAACTTAAAAAACTATTTTTATTTACACTATATCTGTTTGTTTGTTTTTCTTTGAAAAAGAAAAGGAAAAGGTAGACTGAAAAAATTGGTGATAGGTGGAGATTTAGGAGGTGTTTGTAGGCTTGTGATTTTTCTTGAGCCGGCAAGCCTTGCTAGGACTTTTTCTACCAGCCCCTAGTTTTTTACTATTTTTTACTCGTATTTTTTTATAAAATACTTATTTTACTAGAAACAATAATTTCTTATTTTCTAATAATAAAACATTTATGTTAAACCTCTTTATTTCAATTTTGTTGGTTTGAGATATTTGTTTGATGGTGGGCCGCGAGTGACTCAGCTATGTGGTGGCATCAATTATCGGCGAGTCGGTCACGCAATCTTTGAAATGCAACAATTTTATAAAAATGAGTGATACTTTTAATAATTAATTGTGAAAAAATGAAAAACATAACATCGAAAATTGTACGAGTAGTATTTAAATTGTTATCATATGCATATAATATAAAATTATAAGTTGATTAATAATCTATGTATATTATTTAAGTCATTTATATATGTAATAATAACCTGTTAAATACAACTATAGGGTATTTTAATTATTTTCATTATGATCGTTGTGAAAAAAATATATATATTTTAAATATTTAAATAATCAGTATTAATTAATTTCATGCATTAAAATTTATACTTTGTTTTGTAAAAATTTAGGGACGGTGTCATTATCATTTTCTTAAAATAGATCGCACCAATGAAAGTTTATTATATCCTGACGGAAGAAAAAAACGATTCTCTCTTCTTCAAAAGAGTTTGTCACAGACTTTTAAATAAACAAGGAAGAAAGAAAGATATGGCTCACAAGTTAAGGTGGCGGGAAGACCCACATGACGTGTGAAGGAGTCGGAAGCCGTCGAAAATGTGGGTATACGTGTCACACATTGCCACCGTCGTTTCTGTCGTACCCAGTCGCAATGATTTACAATCACGGATCAGTCTGCCTTTAAACCGTGGTCGATATACTCGATTATATAAACGGGTTTGTGATATTTTTATAGTCCGTATTTAATTACTCCTAATACCCGTATGGTATACGATAGTTATATATATTATATCATAAAGAAATTTAAATATGTCTCCATTACAAATAATGTTTTATTTGTACACGCTTCTAGTGAGTGTAAACAAATTATAAATTTTGTCAGGATTTTATGAGTGTAAAAATATGTAGAACTAAAAGTGTGTAGAAATCTATTCACACTAAAAAGTGTGTAGAACTAAAAGTTCACACTTTTTAGTATAGACTTTCATAATTATTTTGTAACACCTCATTTGTCCACACTCACTCTCTAGTTAGCGTTTAATTCTAAGTCTAATAAAGAAATTGAATTTATATACAACTAAAAAAAATAATTTAACAAAATAATTAAATTAAAAGGACACGTGTCGATCAAAGATTATACCCCATGTCCTTTCAAGAACATGTCAATTCTGTTTTAGTTTATTGGAGATACGAGTATATGAAAATGATTATATAAGGTTGTTAGGTATTTAAAATTAGGTGTTAACACTTACATGTTAACTTTTAACCCATAAAAATTTATGAGGACTCAATATTTATTTATTAAATAAAAAATATTAAAAAATTTATTATGTGACATAGTCTTGTTTCAGGCCTTTAGGTAGGTATCTAAGTTTCAAGACTATCCATGCTTAAAACAATTCTCTTTAATTTATAAATACATTATTTAATAAAAAGACAATTATTACTGCCTCTACTACTTACTCATGACTCATATACGTACTCTTATAGGGAAACATAAGTTTCCAATTGATGTAACGACATACACATCCAGTATTCATTTGAGTTCATGAACTATGAATAATTTTAAGATATAATCATTATTTTGCGTGATGCCGTGATTTTAATGGATTTGTCATATCAAATGTCTACAACCACTAATATAAGTAGTATATGTACGAATGCTAATCAATATATCCATGTCATGTTGATCCCTTGAATGTTCGCTAAGCAACATGAAGATGCGGAATTAGTAGCCATTATATGAGCGATCGATTTTAATATTTTTAGTGATTTTTAGATTGTTTTGTAAGCAAAAGTGTGTTGCAATTAATCCATACTCAATCTACCTATTTATATATATTGTAGATGTAGATGGCAAAATGGTGATTTTTGAATGAAAAGAAGGGTCCAAAAATGTAACTAACGGTCATTAGAGGCTACATCTAACAACAGTTAATGGTCATAAAAAAAACCCGATCTTGAACCGAATTTTTGGTACCCGGTTTCAAAACCGTTTGTAGAACCCGATTTTGTATCCGGTCCCAACGGAATTATCCCCAAATGCCCGTCGGAATTAAAAAAACCGAACCGGGTAGGGCCAAACCGGGTACGGCCGTTTTTTTTTTTTTTTGACGGCTATCCTTGTGAGCTTGTATGTTCTGGCCCATTAGTTCGAATAAGTGTTGGCCCATTAAGCATATATATATCGATTATTCTACCGTCTACACTTAACAAAACTTAAGTTAAGACCAATGTCCTGCCCAATAATCTAGCACTTCGTGATTTTTTCAACCCATATTTTTCTCATTCTCAAATCTCAATTTTGATGCTAAATTGCTAATCAATAATCATGAAGCTAGATATATTATAGTTTTTCCAGATTAGTTATATATAAATAAATTAAAAAAGGATTATAATATCTTTTGATTAACATAATATTTAATGTTTATTAATTGACATATGGTGTAATATTTAAGTGACATATATGTTAATAAAACCTATCTTTTAAATACCATACATATATAATTCTTATTTTTTTTAAACGACACGTATTACATTAAATCTATGTTAAAAAATCGTATTATTTAGATAACATATATAATTAAAGTGTTAATTAAATAATATATACTCTTATTTTAAAAATCATATATTATCTGTTACCATAAATATGGAATTCTATTTTTATAACTCTAACTAGTCCTAATACCCGTACGATGTATGATAGCTATGTAATGTATCATAAAGAAATTTGACTACACCTCTTGCATGATTCGTGATGATGAAATAAATTGTAGTTAAAGTAAACCTAAGATCGACGCTAAAGTATAATAAACAGTAATGATAAATATGATATATGTTAAGTTAAAGTTTTGGATTATCTTAAATTTTTATAATCACATCAAAATCGAAACTTATAGTGGATGACGGATAGTCTAGATCGTAAACTTTTACTTGTACCATATACGGATTTACTCTTTTTCTTATTATACATAATATTTTGTTATATAGAGAAAAATTATAATAGAATTGATGTTATATTTAATAAATATTAAACATATTTTGTAATGATTTTTGTTTAGTTACAGAAAGTATATAATTTCTTTAAGTAAATTAATACCTAACAATAACAACATTGGTATAAAATACACACGGAAAGTAACACAAAAATAGTTTAATTAAATATAAGTATAAAATTTTGTGGTCATATCCAATTAAACAATGAAAATACTTGGAAATCGAAAAAAAACATTCAACTCTTCAAGCTCTATCAAACGATCCAATTCATTATGTGGACTTTGAGTATGTACATATACTTATATTGTTTCTTGTTAACCGTGACTTGCGAGCTAGGATTCGTATATCAAAAGCTTTTAGCGTTTTAAGTTGGAATTTTTTAATATTAAACTTTTATTGTATTCCGTATTAAATAAAAATAACCTAAATATATATGTACAGTATAGTAGTTCTTCATGAATGATGAGGGTGGTGATCATCATAAGATGATAGTCATGATAAATACGATATCCTTAATATAATAGAACTCTAATTCAGATTAATAATTTTATTTTACGTAGTTTTATTAATTAAATTAAATCAAATATGACACGTGTCGTTAAAACTTTATGCCACATGTCGTTTTAAGAGATATGTAATTCTATTTTAGTTTATTAGTAGATATTAAAAATCATATTATATTTGTTGTTAACATAAATATAGAATTCTAACACCATTATTAATTTCGATACTAATTTATAACTCATATAAAATAAAAATTTATTTATAAGTTAAAAACATAGAATTTTATTATAATTAGAACTCTTTTATTAAAAATTATATTATATTTGTTATTACCATAAATATAGATTATCATCACCATTATTATTTTCGATGATAACTTTTAATTTATAATTACAAGATTGTAAACCCGTGTCAAATACACGGGTTTATTAAATTGTCAATATAAAAAATATTATAAGCAAGACAAAATACTTATAGGTTATAATGTAAAAGGTATACTTTAAAAAATTGAGATACTAATTACATATACGACTTTGAGTCTAATATGGATTTGAAGAATGGAAAGGAAGGGGAGATGGACGGATTTGAAGTATATGGAAGAAAAGGGAAGATTGAGAAATTTTGGCAGATGTTCTTCCTGGGTTCATAGATGTTTTTCTTGGGTTCATATACAGATGTTTTTCTTGGCGTAATCCTTGATCGACACTTGTCCTTTTAATTGATCTATTTTATTAAATTAACTTTTTGATTGTATATATATTCAATTTCCATGTTAGATTTAAAATTAAACTCTAACTCTTAGCTTATAGATACAAAACACATTATAACCTTATTTGATTGATCGTTTTCTCATTGATAGAGTAATGTCTTTTATTTCTCATTACTGTTTATTACAACTTAGCTTTGATCATCGGTTTACTTTAACCACAATTTATTTTATACTCACAAATTATGTACGTATGAGACATATTTTTTTATGATACAATCTATATACTTACTGTATATCGTACGGGTTTTAGGAATAGATATAATTAATATTGTAGAATATATTTTTCTTTCTCATTACTATTTATTATAGCTTAGCTTCGATCGTCGGTTTCCTTTAACCACAATTAATTTCATACTCACAAATTATGTATGAGACATATTTGAATTTTTTTTATAATACAATCTATATACCTATCGTATATCGTACGGATACTATAACTAATATCAATAGTAATTTTAGATCTTGATAACTACTTTTATGATACATGTTTGTTATTATTAGGCTATTATTGAAACGACCAAAATGTATGTGATTGGGGAAATTTATCATTCTTTATAAAATCAAATCAAATCATAAAATATATACAGAGAATCCGTATATCGTACGAGTATCTAGAAAAGTATATTTATAATAACACGTCAACTACATACATAGAAGGTATTGAAATAGAATACAAACTTGCTTATAAACCTGCCGGACAAGGTCAAATAAAGGACTTATTATTATTAATTCATGAACAATTAAAAGATAACATCATATCTAAGATAACTGCTGAAAATTGTAACTTGGGTCCTCAAAGTGGAGTATAAGGGGTTGCAATTAGATGCAAGTTACTTTTTCGCCTAGCAAGTGCTCCAATAGTCTCGGTCATGTCCAAGTGTCTAGGCTTCACCCCCTGTGCTATTTCCCAGTTAAAGTGGTATAGTAGATGAGAAAGAATGATTTCGATATTGGCCAGAGCAAACATACTTCCTGGACACCTTCTCCTGCCTGCACCGAATGGAAGATATTCCAAACTATTTCCCGAGTAATCCATGTCGCTATTCTCAAACCTTTCTGGAAGGAAACTTTCCGCATCCTTCCAGTATTCAGGATCTCTTCCAAGAGCCCATGCGTTAACAATGACCTTGGTTTTAACGGGTATCACATATCCGTCAATTTCACAGCTCTCACGGCATTCTCTTGGAAGCAACAGGGGAAAGATTGGATGCAATCTCAAACTTTCTTTGATCACCAGCTTCAAGTATTTCAGTTCTGAATAATCACCTTCGTGTACCAGATCTTTTACCTTGAGAACTTGTCGGACTTCAGCTTGCGCTTCTCTTAACACTTCAGGGTTCCTTAGAAGTTCAGCCATAGCCCATTCCACCGTTGATGCCGCAGTATCGGTTCCAGCTGAGAATATATCCTGCAAAAAAAATTCATCGACTCAATCATCAGTTGTGATAATTCATACTTTGTGCTAATTAATTAGAATATAATAAAGAAAAACAAACAAACTTACCAACACCACAGCTTTTATATTATCTATCGTGATAGGAGTTTCTAGATCATCACTGTCTTTCATTCTATACAGAATGTCTAGAAAATTTTCATTGTCGCTTGCTTTGGTCCCTTTTCGACTTTTCAATTCTTTTTCATGCTCACCAAGGATTTTGTCTAGGATTTTGTCGAGTTTCCGATGGATTTTCCCCACCTTGTAACTCATCCCAGTAACAACTTTAAGAAATCCATACGAAGGAAACAAATCGGCAAGACTGAAGCCTCCTCCAAGGTCAACCATATCTTGTATCCCTTGTACCAGTTGCTCCTGGTCTTTTGGTACAGGTCCAAATGCAGCTTTGGAAGTCACAGTGTTAATCAAATGTGTAACCATTTTAGTTAGATTGACCTGTGAGGACGCCCGGATCGATTCTACCAAAAACTTGACCTCTTCCTCTCGAATGCACGAGAAAGACTGGACTTTCTTGTTCGTAAGGAGTTCAAGGGTGCAAATCTTTCTGAGCTGTCTCCAGTAACTGCCGTAGTTTGTAAATGCAATATCACTGCTGTCATACATGATGACCTTAGCAGTTAGAATTTGTGGCCTGTCAGCAAACGCGACATCGTTCTTTACCATGATCTCTTTAGCGATTCGAGGCGACGAGATAACCAAAGCAGAAACTTCACCAAGTTGAAGATGCATTAAAGGACCATATACTTGGGCCAGACTTCGAAGGACAAAAGATGGTGTTTTTTGACTAACCATGGAAAGCATGTTTCCAATTAGTGGTAGCTTCCATGGACCAGGTGGAAGCTTTGTATTCCGATTTTCGGAATTTGACTTTCTAATTATGTCTATAAGTTTGATCAAAAAAAGGATAGTGACAAAGAGAATAATGAATGATGATGAATTCATTTCTGACGTTATAACTAATTGACTGTACGTGCCTTGCTATATTCTTGGAGTGATTAAGGTTCGCCTTTTTATAAGCATTAGTTAGTTAGTTAGTTTATTGGACTATAACCTTCACTTGACTTTGTAAGCTAGTATGGTTGTTGAACTAGGGATTGCTCAAATGTACAAAGCCAAGTCAATAAGGGAGGTCATTCAACAAAGGCTGGTGTGATAAACTAATGTGTTTTGCAATACTTTATACCATTTGTGGCCATTAACTGTTTATGTTGAAAGTCAATATCATAGTCTCATGAAATCTCTATTAGTTTTGTCATTAGTATTTTGTCATGTATCTATTTGTTAGAATGTGAAGATCGAAATGGTCGTGAGAAGGGACCTAGTAGTTAGGATTATGGGCTGGCTTTTAGGCAGTGAAGATGCCCCGTTTATTTTAGTTTTCCTAGTTAGTAGTTTTGCCAATATAAGGTACAACGTATTTCATTTGATTGTAATCAGAAATTTAGTGATAAACTCTGTAAGTGTGTGTGAGTGCGTTTTCTAATTCAACAGACTAATCTTGTCTTGTATATTCTAATACATCAGAAATATTAGCAATTATATCCTTTAAGTCAAAAGAGTCGGGTTTTTTTTTTAAATAATAGCTTTATAATAGGCATTTTATTATTACCAAATATAAATTCTCAATGAAAAAGCCTTTATTTACATTAAACTTATTTGATAAAAAATGGAAACAACATTGAACAATGTTAAAGCACCTGAATTTAGGAACAATCTTTTTTAAATAGAAATATAGAAATTAACCACTGCTAGATATATTTTTTAGTGTGGTTAGAAGTTTTAATGTCTTTATGAACCTCTTTACATAATCATCTTGAGGTGGTCAGCGATAGCGTTTGGGAAGGGTCAAAGACGAAGAATGTACGAGTATTAGTCAAGTCATTCTCTCTTCCTCTCCATGTAACCTGAACAGAAAATACCTCAACTATCTACCCGTTTTTATTAGAGGTACATAACAAGCATATGAAACATGAATTAAAATGAAGCAGGCATAATGCCACACGGTAAATGAGGATGTAAACTAAGAAAAATGGAGACGTCGCAACTCAGGGAGTGATGATCTTACACCAAGACGTATTCCAGTTATAAGTTCCAGAGGACATATATATCATGTTTGGTTTTAACGTCAAATTGATAAAGTTCAAGGATTATACCAATTCCTTCTCATTTAAGCCAATCAAACATCAGTCGATGACTCGATGATGGAAACAGAGCTCTTTATCGCGTAATTAGACCTGCTATTAACGACGGCACAAGCGAAGCGATCTATCAGCAGCAAGAGAGGGGTGCCCAAGTGGGTACCCCGATCGATAGGATTATAAGTTACACCCCAATGCCTACATAACTAACCATGCATCTTATAATCAACAAACGTAGTATGTGAAGCAGGTTGTTATAGTCAAAATTTCAGTTTTTTTCCTATTAAGTTAAGGCAATATATATACTCCAAAAATTAATTATAACCATGGATGGATGCCAAGTTATCAACCATGATGTCAATAACGACACGAGATCGCCAGATAACATACATTGAAAATTTCTAGTCTCTATTGCTAACTACATGAGATAACAATTATAAACCCAATTTAACAAACTTATTTAATTATTAAGACAACAGTTAACATCTCACGCATACATACTCTCCACTTCCTAATAATAATTTCAGATTCCAATTCTTGTTGTCAAACACACTATTTTGTCAACTTATTATGCATTATCCCTATAATCAAATTAATCAAGATGATAATATAAATTATATATAAGTACCCCCGAACAAAAAACAAAACAAATACTAATTATATAAGCACACAATTGAGTTCGAGAACTAAATTTAAAAGTATAACCATGAGAATATGTGGTTGTTAATTGGATACCTAAACTTGGTATAGAACCCTTACATCTTAAAATTTTAATTCATAAAAAACATGGGGCCCAATCATCTATTCATTATACAATAAATATTAAAAAATTAGTTAAGAAGGGATTCTATACCTAAACTTAAGTATCTAACAACCACATATTCACTTTTCTCATATATATATATATATATAGTGAAAAGTTTTTTTGAGAACCCTTTTTTTTGCGAGAACCTTTGAGAACTTTTCAAATCAAGTCTAACCGATGATTATTTTTTATATGAAAATTGTTTTTTGATTGTTTTGTGAATAACTTATATGTGATTTTAAAGTTTATAATTGTGTGGAGGCATGGATTATCATCCGTTATACAATTATGTGGAGATTTAGATTCTTGATCACATGAATGCCGAGGTGATTTTGTCTCATCAAAAAGTCAAGAAAGATATTTAAAGTTATTATACGCGCTTCGCGTTGGTACTTTTATAAGGCTAGGAACCCAAAAAATTCCGAGCAAAAGTGATATGACTCATTTTATACATATTTCCCACGTTGTTTTAGGTCATTTATGTTGCACTTATAGTCATTCGTACCTTTATTTCGATGCTTTATGGTATGTACGAGTAGTTTCAGGTCCATAACAGGTTTGATGGAAGAAAATGGTTAAATAAGGCGTAAGATGAGCTAATGGATGTTTCCGTATGAATTCCGAGGATAATAAAATGAAGAAAGTTGAAGTTTCAAAGCGTAACTCCCATTACAAATGGATAATGGCCATTGCGAAGATCAAGTAATTACAAGGGTTCTGTAACTCCAGTTACGGTTTCTGTGACGGCAGTTACAAGCTTCTTCTTCAATGGGCGTTACAAATATTTAACGACCGTTAGTATCTAGACCAAATTTGCAAATAGTGGCAGATAGCACGTGTAACGGTAGTTACAAATATGTAACGGCAGTTAAGCGGCTGATATATATATATATATACTCCTTATTTTTCCTTTGGACGGATATAATCTCTTTTTTACCACTTAAAAACCCTAGAAACGCGAAGAACGAATAGGAGGCTCTAGTAGGTCGATTTCCTATCATCTATTTGTTCAAGAATATCAATTTTTATTCAAGGATTCATTATTGCTTTTCGAATTCATCAAGATTGTCGGTACATTATGATTTCGTTTAATACTATTTGTGTTTTCTTGGTTACTATGAGTGGCTAAATTCTCTTTGCACCTGCTTGGGTAGTGAACATGTCATAGGGTCGTTGTGAATGTTACTTGCAAACGTTGAACAAGGTTTTTACGTTTAATCGAAGATCCATATTTATTTGAGTTTAAATATTGTTTTTATCTTTTATATTGATTGATTGATAATCGTAATTAGAAGTTCGGAAAAAATCTATGTCATTGTTAATTGGTTTATGAAAAGGTTGATCGGTCTATAATTAGCCTAAAGTCATTGGAGTTCGGAAGAAACTAACGATAAAGATTTTAAACAATTAAATTCATTTTGAATGTGTAAACACTTATGATAGAGGAATCTGATTAGGTGAATAAGCAGTTCGAAAGAAAGGTTTTATAGGTTAAATCGTAAAAATCAACTCAGGATCTTAAGGCTTAATTGTTTTGAATAGAAATTAAACGCGGAAGCGATAACTATATTTGGAGCAATTAAAGTGTCAAGTATAACGGAAGTTCGTCTTGTCTATCTTTTGAGTCGTTCAACAAATGAAAGTAATGTTTAGATCCGATGATTGGCATGTGAGTTGATCCAAGTGGGGAGATTTGATGTGTCATATTTTATACCATTTCCCACGTGACTTTAGAACCAATTATTCGTCATTTTGATAGTTTTATATCCAACTTTCGATGCTTTGAAGGTGTGTTGAGTGTTTTCAGGTTGGAAATTGATTAGACGAATGAATTGGTCGATTTTGATGAGTTAAGGAAGAAACGGGAGAAAGATTCGGGTGAAATCACGCGAAAGATGAAGAAAACGAAATCTGGAAGTTGTAACTGCCGTTAGCCCAGTAACGGCCGTTACATAGGTGGTGGTTTCTCCTGTAACTGGCAGTTAGAGAACTAACGGCCGTTAGAAATCAACTGAAGAGTAACGGCCGTTACCCCAGTAACTCCCGTTAGACCTCAAGTATAATACTAACGGCCGTTAGCCCACTAACGGCCGTTACACGCGTGTTTTGTACACAGGATTAGTTAGGGTTCTGCACTTTTGGACGAATGGATAACACAATTTTGATAGTTTTCTCATACTTAGGAATATTTTGGGAGCAAACAAGTGATTAGGGTTTCGCTTATTTTCAGCTTTGGATTGTAATCATCATTGCTACCGGATTATCATCATTCATTTGGTATAATATGATTTCCTTTCTATTTGTTTGTTCTTGCATTTCTAATATGAATAGCTAAATCTTTAGCACCCGCTTGGGTAGTAAGCATGTCATAGGGTCGAATTGATGTTGCTTGCAAATGTTGAACAAGATTTATATGTTTAATCGAAGATCCACATTTATTTGGATTTAAATATTGTTTTCAACTTTTATATTAATTGATTGATAATTGTAATTAAAAGTTCGGGAGAAATCTATGTCATTGTCAATTGATTTATGAAATGGTTAATCGGTCTGTAATTAACCTGAAATCGTTGGAGTTCGGGAGAAATCAACGATGAAGATTAAAAACAATTAAATTCATTTCGAATGTGTAAACGTCTATGATAGAGGGATCTGATTAGGCGAATAAGCAGTTCGGGAGAAAGCTTTCAAAAGATTAAATCATAAAATCAACTCAGGATTTTAATGCTTAACTGTTTAGAGGAGAAATTAAGTGCGGGAGCAATAATTATCTATTTAGCAGTTAAAGTTTCAAGTATAATGGGAGTTCATCTTGTCTACTTTTTGAGTCGTTCAACAAATGCAAGTAGTATTTAGACCCGATGATTGGCATGTGAGCTGATCCAAGTAGGTGTTCATTTTTAAATCTGTGTTAAGATTCAACCAATCAAATACTCTTTGCGATTAATCCTACGGGATTACTGACTTTCTTCACTAACTTTGCAACGTGACAATTCGGTCACAAAACCCCCCCTTTTTAATCTGAATCACTTTACTGTGACAATTGCTTATTAAGTCCTTGTGTTCGACCTCGGTTTACCAAGTCAACTATATTGCATACGAACGGGTTCACTGCCCGCAAGTGTGTAGTAGTCAGTAGCTAGGTATTTCGTGTTCATAAATTTAAGACTAGAAAATACACATCAGTGTCCTTTTAAATTATTGTTCGAAATTCAACAACAAATATTCTCTTGCGATTAATCCTACGGGATTACTGACTTTTCTTACTAACTCTTGCAAAGTGGCAATTCGGCCACAAAACCCCCTTTTAATCTGAATCACTTTATAGTAATAATTGCTTAATAAGTCCTTGTGTTCGACCTCGTACTTACCAAGTCACTATATTGCATACGAACGGGTACACTGCCCGCAAGTGTGTAGTAGTCAGTAGCTAGGTATTTCGTGTTTATAAATTTAAGACTAGAAAATACACATTAAAAAGTCGATTACTTTTGATTCGGTGTTTCAAGAGAATAAGGCAATAAGTTTCTTATAGTACAAAAATAAGATCAAACAAGATAACATTAGTTGGAAAAATTGAAGCAATTTTAATGTAAATTAATTATACATGTTACACTAGTCTATAATTACAATATCGAGTAATATGATGAAAATTTATACTTTAAAAAAAAAAAAGTTTCATGATTTGAATATGTTCTATCATAATAATAATACAAGGGTACCCGCATAAAATGACGTAATATCAGCGTCGGTCTGATGATGGTGATGGTGATAACTGATGGTGACGAGGTGATTATTATTGGTGGTAGCGGCCTCGAGTGGTGTAGGTGGATAAATGTAAAGATAATAATAGAGATATTTTATAAGATATGTTAGGTCAAAAACGACCAAGTATAATTTATCCAGGAAATAGTTGAAGACCAGTGAAAAATACTTGTACAGGATTCTAAAACATCTCAGTTTCAGAACGTTCACTGAGCTTTACTTCAGTTCATATCAGCCAACTGAAAGCATTCATTTGAAGTCGAAGAGTGAAGATTGAAGAAAGAGAATCATCACAGTAGCAGAGCTTGGAGAAAATTCTACCTGATCGAAGACTGAAGCCATTTGAGTGTAAGTACTTACAACTCTTTACACGGATTACGAGGAAACCTTTTTGACTTTACTAACTTTTACCCGGATAATACCATATTATCTGAAAAAATACAAGGTTGAGATTAAATGTGTCATGTAACATCAAATTGACTTTCACACATGCTTTATTTACGCATGTTTAGGAAGTGATTTCAATTCCTTAAATATTCTCAACCATAATTTATACGGCTATGTCCACGTCATCGTGGACTTTGCATATAAATAGAAGGCAATCTCATCAGTTGCAAAATATTTGAAACTTTGGCATTGCAACTTGAGATTTATACTCCAAGATAATTCTTTCGAGTATTTCCAAGTTATTTAGATTACTTGTATATCAAGGTTGTTCGATTAATAATATAAATTAATTCGTTAAAAATATAATGCTAATATGGGATATACCAAAAAAGTGTAACTTTCAACATAAATGTTAAGAATAATTATAAAGGTGTATTGAGTATATACATGTGTAGATAGAGATATAATTGAATTATTATTGATTGTCAACTGAATCTTATGTTACCTTGTGGGCTATAAATTACTAAACAGGCTATTGTAATACCATACGGGCATTGATTTGCCAAACGAGCCATTCTGTTGTCTTGTGGGCTATGGATGGTTGAACATACTATTGTGTTGACATATGGGCTATTGATAGTTAATTAGGCTATTTACTTGTCATTCGTGCAATCGTGCTATCAGTTGTCATGTGGCCCATTGCATTGCCAGAGTAAATTATGCCAATGCCAGTTGGGCTATTGAAAATGTTGAGTATGAATCTATGATTGATGTCAAAATTTACAATGAAAATTGGTTAAGTGGTCGGATGCGGTACAATTGTTAAAAATTGAAATCGTTATGAATTGTACTCATTAAAGCAATTAGCTTTAGTTGTTTCCTTGTCGTAAGAAGTGAAAGTGCAAGAAAACAATGTTGACATGAAGGTTTTGCAGTAGATAGTGTTTGTTTTTGAAGGTAGTTCGGGTTAGCTAGTAATGCCGCTTGTTGTATCTTCTTGTTTGATACTTTAGTAATTTGTATGAAATTTGTTTGAATTTATTTAATTGTCTTAAAAGAATTAGTAAACCAACTACTAACAGAAGTACAGACGTTACAATGTAATTTAAATTAAGAGTATTGTGGTCTTGATTTTTTTTTTTTTATAGAAAGATATGTTTTTTGATGGTGATCTCTACACCATGTTATCCCCTTAGTCTATCAAACACACATTTCTTTTGATGAAGAGTAGTACATCAAACGTTATAATCAACCACCATTTGGTTGCGCATGCATGACACATGTTTATTAATAAGATTACAAAGTAAATTTAGGTAAAATAAAACAAGTATTAAATTAAAATAAATAAAACAATAAGTCTTCCTCACTATAAAAATCACCGTGCATCATGAAAATCATCGTTCATCAATATATATATATGAATCTCCGTGCATCAATTTATCATGATCTAAATGTCAAGATCTTGTCTTATATGTTTTACTTTAATAGTTGTTTTACAATAACTAAGTAAGTAATGTGCCATTAATAAAAACCAATATAATTTATTTTATTTATTTTTTTATTTCATCTTCTAGTGTTATTGGTCCCAACTCCACATTATGTTGTAAACATTGATAGTAAGCGTCAATTGAAATGATAGTTTGAAAGTAAATAGTGACCATCATTAGATAATCCATTAATCCCTCATTAACTTTGGGAAGACATGAAAGTTTAAAAGCGAAATAGTGACCGTCTTAACGATTGCCTATTCTAAAAATAGCAATAAAACCCCAACCACGCAAACAGTCTCTTTATTTTGATCGAATCATGAGAGAGGGAACACAAGTCAAATATGTGTCAATGTCAATCATGAACAATAAGATCAAATGATCAATACATGATCGTTACGAAATATATCAAACATGATACGTTACGTAATATATCAATAATAATAATAATAATAAAAAAAAAAACAAAAAAAAAATAATCTATAATCTATAAATAGTAGACGCGGCCTTATTATCATTCGATATATCATGTTTCTTTTACCACTTTAATTATTTTTCTATTTTTAAAATGTCACTTGTGTATTTAGACGTCATTAAGCTAGATTGATGAATGATAATTTATCATTGCTTGTATTTTTGAGTTTCTATATATATAACTATACGAGAGCAAGTATCCGCGTGTTGCGGCGGTGAGATGATGGGGTGATAGGTCATAGAGTGTGATAGGTTATAAGAGGTGATAAGTTATAGAGTGTGATAGCCAAATGCCTTAGCCGTACGGGATCCGCCTTTGGATTTAAAAATTCGTCGAAAGTATATCGAATGACATTTCTAATGAAAGACCATCAAATTTTAAGAACACCCATATAATTTTTATGATTTATCGATGTACGGTTCTTGAGATAAAGATTTTGAATGAATTGGAGGAATAAATGATTTATGGAGGAGAGAGAATGAAATGATTGGTTGAGATTTGAGAAGGGATAAATGGTAATATAGTTATTTTTAGGTAAATATAGAATTGATAGGAAGACATTTGAGAAGGTACTTAAAATCAATATTGATAATTTAAGTTCAATGTTGAAAATCTAAAAGCTTTTTGCTTTATAATATAGTATAAATATAGATCAACAATGTGTTATCATGTCTCTGTTATGATGGTTTTTAGCGACTTTTGCTAAGAAGATAACTCAAAAATTAACTATAAAGGATGTCATTTTCATGTATGAGATGTAACATATTATTTAGATAAGTATAGAGTACCACCAATCAAATAATGAAGACATAAAATTAAGATCAAAATTAATATTAAAATAATTTGACAAATCCAAACTTCTCTAGTAAATATATAAACTGAAAACTTTTACCTTTAACATGGAACTTGAAATCGAACCTTGTGATAGTCAAGAAAAAGTTCAAAAACGGTCATGAGAATTTTTGGTCCGGTTGTCTTCATTTGATCAAGTAAAAATTAATATTTAATTCACTAAAATGAAAGGAAAGGAAAGGAATCGTCCAGTATTTTCTTTCACGAGTTTTAGGCCCAATAATCGATGGATAAATCGATGGTGTAGAAGTGAGGTTAAGATATAGACAGACCTTGCCTATATCAAGGTAGAGAGACTGCTTTAATTCATATTCTACTTAAATGATTTCCGACCTTTACACGAGATTAGGATATATTGAACCTCATTTAAGAAAAATCTTATACATTTATGAAATTTGAAACCGGTTTATGTAATTTAAAGTCGATGATACAAATAGTCATATAGATGTGACTTCTGAAATGAAGAAAATAAAAAAACGTAAAAAGTTAAGAGGAAGGGCATGCATGTGGTAAGCAATAGAGATAGATTGAAGAGAGGAATGACCGGGGGATGATAATCGAGGGGCACGCCTGGCCTTGGGTTAGATCAAAGGTGGGGCATGAATGGACCACCAGGCACTCACTAGGGACTCACGGCCCCATTTTTCTTATTTTAAATTTATTAAATATATACATGTTCAACACAGAATTTCGTCCCCCTGCATCTGCATCGATCGTTTACTTTGACCCCACCACAAATTAACGACTTTCCTTTGATAAGCTAGTCTAATTTTACATAACCAAAATTACTACCGTAAGTCTATAACCTTTGATTAGCTAGTCTTGTAAATCACCTTTTACCTATTGTTACTATCATAGATTCATAGGTGCCATAATTACTACGGAGTATAGTATAATTAGCCCTCTTCCCCCTAAATTTGCAAAAAGTTTTGCAGAAAACATACTGATCAACTAAACCCCCCATAAACCTTTTTTTTTTTTTTTTTATAAGATTCACCCCTATTAATTAATTAACTTGGCAGAGTACTAAATTGACTTTTACAAATACATACACCAAGTGCGCGCAACAGCCTATTCCAAACGCTAAAAGACACTCTATACTTATTAACTAATGACTAAACCATTGAATGAATTTACATTTGGTAGAGAAATTTACAGACCAGGTTTTGTTTTGTTTAGGTCATCTAGTAAGAATGAACGATCTTAAGATTGAAAACAGAGGCATCCCCGTGATTGATCGTTTTCAAACTCTTCATTTTGTAAGCCATCAAGATATTTTTACCTAGAAAAGTTTAAACGAATCAATAAAGCTTATGAGTACATTCTATGCACTAGGATATATAGCTTGGTGGTGGTTATGTGACTATGGGCGTATTTCTTTTTTTTTTTTTAACATTTAAGTAACTGAAAGAATAATGTGATTGAATAGTTAAATAATATTTGTACGTATTAAGTTATACGGGCAGTTGTTTTTTTTATTTATCAATTAGTCAGACACAAACATTTTGATTAACTTATTAAGTATTTTCTTTTTTATTAAGTTCATTAAATTTTAAACAAACGAGACCAGCCTATGTCATCATATATTAATTCATACATATACACATCCTCCAACTATATATATAAACTTAATTAATTTATAAACCATTGAATCTCTTTATAAAAAAATTTATTTATAAACAACTACATTTAGTTGATCATACATGTTCAATTTCTCATGTAGAAAAAAAAGAAGATAACTTGTGTTCACATTATTTCTTTCATCTCGTTAACTTCTTCTATTTTGTTATATGTAATAGCAGAAAATATATATTGTATATGATCGTAAGAAATGATCATCAAGTTATCATTTGTCTTAAATCTATTTACAGAATTAGTGCAATAGAAAGGTAAGGAAAATCCTTAAATGAAAATATATAACTATCGTACATATACATATAATCTATAAAAACCTTAATGTAACTAAAAAGAACCAACATTAATATATATATATATATATATATATATATAATCATTAATTAAAAAGAACCAACAAAAACTATTAGAGAAAAAGTTTACAATGATGTTAACAGAGTACGTGGAGATCAAAACACAGAAAAATAACAAATTATATATATATATATGATCACATTCACGTCCCACTAATTAATCTCAAAAATGAAACAAATAAAATTACACTAATTATCATGTACGTGTTTAATCTTCAACATATCATTGATTCATGATGAAGCTAGATCAAGTGATCATAAACACATCATGACAATTCTTGGACTTAGCTATACCTTTCTTGAATCTTTATTGGGAAAGGTTCGCATCATATCCAACTTTTGCCTGCTATACTTTAATTAGTACAGTACATTTTCTAATCCACAAAGTACAACTCTTCATGATATTAAGTAATGGTACAATATTAGGGTAAAATATTTTGATGCGGCAGTAAAAAATGTGTGTGCATGGAAAATGGTACACCTAATGTAACATTATAATAATTAGCGTAATTAGGGTGATGGTTGTTAATATCTTGATGAATAGATTGACTTGTACTTTGTGCAGAAGCAGTTGTACCACATTTCTCATAATCAATCTTTTGCCCAAACTGTTCCAATGCTTTCACTTGTGATCTCAAAAACTTCAAATAATTAGCAGCTTCATCAAGCATAGAAGCTGTATCCATTTTATTTCCACCCGGTACCAGTTTTTGCAAAACCCGGATTTTTTCGCTAATCTTTTCTCTCCGCTGTCTTGCCGCGACTGTTTGGGGGTCGTTCGATATCTTTACGTTCTTTCTCCGTCGCTTCTCCGACACTTCTTCGTCGGAAAAGCTCACCGGCCGGAAAGCTGCAGCTCTGTATATCATTTCCTTCATCTGGGCTATCACTTCGGAATCCGGCTCGCTGGATTCCGAAGTGAAATTTATGTTGGATGAAGCGGGTCGACCCGGATCCGATCTGGGTCTCTTGGGTCTTTTTTCTGATTGAGGAATTACAATGCTGCCGTCTTCTGTGTCTTTAGTGACTGAATCGCCAGATGATGAAACTCCGTTGCTAATGATATTGTTACATATATTTTTGTAATCAGGGAAAATTACGGAAATGCCATTGTCATGATCATCCGGCGGTGTCGTTTTGGTGCTGCTATTTAGTAAGCAATCTAATGATTCCAAAGAGGTAGAGTTTGGAATAATTACATTTTTGCCTTGTTGGAAGTTGTTAGTAGGTGTAGACAACATTTGAGACCAATATGGACTGCTAGTTGCACCAAAAGTCGAGGTTGTTATTAACGGGCTAGAAGGATCGGGTTTTCTTGGGCCTTGCTGGATCGGGTTCAGGAAGATATTTTCGGAACCAAAAATGAAGCTCTCGTCGAAATCTTGTTGATGGATGTTAGTAGATGGGAAGGAAATTATGTTTCTTTCCCAACCCAAATCTTCCATAATAAATATATATGTAACTGTTTGGATTTTTGTTGTTGTTTTTTGCAAAATGGCCGGTAACAATTCAAGTGTCGATCGGATCAAACTATAAACGATTCACTACGGTGCATGCGATATATCTGGGAACAATAATCTCTAGCTAGCTAGAGGGAGAGAATTATGAAAGTTGAAGAAAAGATATATATATAATGGAGAAGTCAATGAACCAAATGAGCAAACTTCGTGTTTTAGCATATATGGATTTACATTGATGTGTACTTACAGGTAGGTTGTATATATATACACACACGCACGACGGCACGAGAGAATTGAAAGAGCAATTGGGACAACTAGAGAGTACAAAAATTGTTTAGTTTAGTATAAATAGAGGGAAGTGATAAATATACTAACAAGTTTTAACCATTTACAACAATGCATTGTACGCTATAATATGTACATTTGTTGTAGATGGCTAAAATTTAATGTAGATTTATCACTTTCCATAAAGAAAAAGGTCGAAATTAAAAAAGATAATCGTATGTATCCTGCGTAGATATTTGTGAGTTTGAGTCTCTTTCGTTATACGAATTGGAGCTTCTTTACAATAATCTTTCCTTCATAATAAGATAAAAGTTTTATTTTCACTTTTAAATTTCCTTCATACTAAGATAAAAGTTTTATTTTCACTTTTAAATAAACGAGTATAGTGTCTGCGCGTTGTGGTGGCTAGAAGGTGATGACAATATAAAAAGAAGACGGTGGTGGAGATCAAGGGAGACGGTGGAGAAGGAGGACGGAGGCGGAAGGAGATAAAAAGTCGATGAGAGTGTGTAATTATTAGAGAGAATGAGGAAAAGAGTGTATATAAGGATTTTATGTTTAAGTATGGGTATTTTGAAAAGAAAAAAAAGTGCTGAATTTTAAAAAATTTAATACTCTTTATAAGGGAGTATAGATATAGATATAGATATAAAAATGTCTTTTTTAAGTTTAGAAAAATTTCAAAATACAATCTAGCTAACAAAATTTGTTAGACAGGGGCAAAAAAAACCCGGTTGTTGAAAAACCAAAAAACGAACCCAATCAAAACTGGATTTGAAAAAACCCGACCATTTGGAATTGGTTTTCTGGTCTTTGGATTGAGTCGACTTCGATTTTTTGGGAAAAAACGAAAAAAAAAAAAAAAACTCAACCTTTGATCAAAATCGGTTTCAAAACCCATTAGGATGTGGTCAAACCCTGTTTTTAATCACGTTGACTAAACCCGGTTTGGGTCGGGGCGGCACAAACCGCTTTTGGGCACAACTATATACACAGTGTTGCATGTGTATTGACAAACTTATACTATCATGTAATATATGCATAAATTAATATATCTTAATTGTTCCATTAGACTCAAAAGACTCATCTTTTACTTGCGTTTACCCGTTTATGTATAAGATACAATTAAGAAAATTTGATAAATAAGTTAAAGTCTGAGGCTAAATTCTGTTATACATTGACCATCTTTTTCAATGAACCGATAATCACATTACACATGTAAAAATATTTAATTTATCAATATTTTATATTTACGTTTATTTTCATCAAAAATTGATCTATTATATTTCTAAAATTTTATTTTAAGCATATCATGTATTTGTAAGTTTTCTTCACTTTTCATAGAGGTTGGTCAAAATTACATGTAATTAACTAGCTCGAAACATATACGGAGTACAGTATTTATTTATATTTATTTTAGGGGGAATTGAAAGTGCATATGTAGTGGAGACCTTTTGGGAATGCTCGTGGTATGTTTCATGCGCTCTGTAAAGTTCTCAGGGAAGCGCAATTAGATGAAAAGCACTAACCAGTACTAACTAGCAGCTGGTTGCAACCCACTTCTGCTAATTATTCACTCATAATTACCATTTCATTTGCTTTGTATTTTTTTTAACAGTCAGTTTATAGTTACTAAATAGCATTTGAGATACCACAATAACATTCAATTACAAAACTTGAACCACGTATGACTGGATGAAACTCAAAAATTTCATACAAATATAAAAAATGGGCTTCATACCCTGATGGATTTCCTCAAGTTCTAAGACTTTACCAATAGGTCACCAACTCATTGGCCATTTGCTTTGTAATTTTAGTTTCATGATCGCGTGGGGGCCAAATTAATTCCAACTAACAGTAGTACTTGCATAATGCGACGATAGTAGCAGCGGATGGTGACGGCGGCAATTAGTGAAATTTATTGATGTAAAAGTGTAGTGCACTTATTTTAGGAGTTATGGATAATTGTTGTAAATTATTTTAACTAAAGGTATTATAGTTATTTTAAATAGGCATTATATGTATTTTAAGTAGAGATTTTTAAAATAATATGTGCTTAATAGTATGTATATCAATTTGTATGTATATATATCCATATCAATAACTTTATGTATATCAGTATCTATATCAATTTGTATGTATATATATCCATATCAATATGTGCTTAATAGTATGCCGCATGAACTATATGTTTCCTGATGACTTGAGTACGTTATTAAAATTGTTGGTAAGCAAGCAGATTTATTGATAAAAGTAAAGCTCGAGTAGATTTATTGATGAAGAAAAGATGCTTAGATGCAAATATGGAACACATTTATATATAGGAACTATAAGAGACGAAAAGAACCAAGACTATTGATCTATTATTCAGCAAACTTGATAGCTAGAAAATAACTTAGAAAAACATCATACAATAGACACCTGAAACACTTTTCTTCAAAGACCAAGTTACATAAGATTCATATTTTTCATAAGCATAAATATCAAGAATATGAAGTTTGACATACTGCAAATCTAATTTATATCACTAAAATTTCTAACCGTGCAGTGGGTTAGGCCTTTTCCAAATTTCCATATAGAAGATACATCTTGCGTGAGTCATGAGCTTTTTTCAGTTTTGTCACCCGAAATTCGGTACTAGTCGGGATTTCGTACCGAAGTCCTGGTCCCGTACCAACTCGGTACCAGTCCCGTACCGATTTATATGGGATCGGGATCGGTACCGGGACCGGTACGGGAAGGTACCAGTCCCATGCCCATCCCTAATAATATATAACGAAAATTTATATTTTGGGTTGTCAACTTTTAGTTTAAAAAATGAAAGAATTAATGATATTCCAAACTGATATATATATATATATATAATTATTAAAAATCTAGCCTTTTAAAGGCCTCTTCAAATTTAAAATTATTTTTAAAATTTGCAACATAGGTTTTTATCCTATGTGGCATCTCTATAATTTTTGACAATATTTACCTCTATTTTATATATGTATTTTACAAAATTCAAAAGCAAAGAAAAATAAAATCATAAACCGTATAAACTTAAAATATACTTTTAAAACTGGAAAATATTTAGTTTTCAAAATAGTTATATTCAATCCTATGTATTATAAACTCTAACTATATCACATTTATCATTTGATATATTAATTTAGTTTTCTTTTTTATTATCTTTTTCTTGGTGATCATGTAAAAACAATTTTCTTTTTTATTTAATATAAGGTTTTTTTTAAAAAAAAAATTATAAACATGGAGGACTTTTCTCTTTAATTTTTATATATGTTTTTATTATTATGATTAAGGTTGAAGGAAATGTTCATCAACTTAGTTGGTAACAACCTCCATAATGCCCAATGAACATTTTAAAAATATTCAAGTGTAAACATCAATTGTTTTCATATTTATCTTTAATAACATTTTGATAGTGATATATTATACCCATATTTAACATTGTTTTATTTATATTCACATGCTTACGAAATTAATAAGAACAATCACATTGAACTATTTAAACAAAATATTTGTTATTGTGTATGTCTACATCAAAACATTTAAATCAACACTAATTGAACAGTAACTTATAATAATACGCGCGGGGTAAAATACCTAGTATATATATATATATATATATAGTGAAAAGTTATTTTGAGAACATTTTTTTTGTGAGAACTTTTGAGAATTTTTTAAATCTAGCCCAACTGATGATTATTCTTTACATGAAAATTGTTTTCTGAATAACTTATGTGTAATTTTGAAGTTTATAATTGTGTGGAGACATGGATTATCATCCGTTATACAATTATATGGAGATTTGGATTCTTGATCACATGTGCACGAATATTGCTATGATCACATGTATGCAAGTCGATCAGATGTAATCATAGCAATATTCGTGCACATGTGATCAAGAATCCAAATCTCCACATAATTGTATAACGGATGATAATCCATGCCTCCACACAATTATAAACTTCAAAATACACATACGTTATTCAGAAAACAATCAAAAAACAATTTTCATGTAAAAAATAATCATCGGTTGAGCTTGATTTGAAAAGTTCTCAAAGGTTCTCGCAAAAAAAAGGGTTCTCAAAATAACTTTACCCTATATATATATATATATATATATATATAAATAGGAAAATGATAAATTTCATTAAAATTAGCAGAAAAATCTTATTAAAAGCACGTGATGATGACATGTGAATTTTATTAAGTCTCATTTTTAAACTTATATACCTTAATTTGTTCACATGTCATCATATTATAGTTTAGAAGATTATGAAAATTACGAAGGAATTGAAAGAATATGGTGAATTGGCATGAAAATGAGGTACATGAACGAATGGAAAATATGGATAAAGATGGATCACAATTTCGGCTATGATGCCATGAAAATTATGAAGGAATGGAAAGAATATGGTGAATGATAAAATGTTTCATTAACCCTAAAAATGAGCCATCATTAGGCTTAAGTACAAGAGGAAATAAAATAATTACAAGTTAAGTCTAAATACTATCAACTAATGACAAATAAGACCTTATAATATACACAATACACACATAAGTCTACAGATTATTAGGTTATTATTTTAGAAGGATTTATCATTTTCAATATAAATATATACCATTTTGAAACTAATTAAGATTATAATTATTATGAGCGTCAAAAATTTTAGGACCATGAATTGGTGATGATGAAACTAGACAACAAGTATATGCAATTCATGAGCCGAATTAAGTATTTTACTTAGAATTGCATGGAGTAAGCTTTATATATAGGTTAACCTTTTCTTTTCCTTTTTTTCAAGAACAAGTTTTTGAACTAGTGGCGGTTTAAGGAGGTGTGAAATTTTGCCTTTCTGATATCCCGGGTTTAAATCCGGGCATTAGCGTTTGATTAGTAACTTGGAAAAAACTAGCTATCACTCTATACACAACTAGTAATTTTAGAAGGGAAATGATATTCATATCATCATTTTTGGTTAACGTACCATAATGTATAAATTGTATAGCTGACTGTCAAATCGGTAATGCATCATTGTGATACATTTATCAAAATAAATGAAATGAATATCATTTCTTTAAAAGAAGAAAAAAAATAAAAATAAAACTACTGACGTTCAAAGAAAACTGAATCATTGATGCAATACTATGAAAAAATTAGTATGACACATATAAAGCTGAAAATAATGTGTAATTAAAATCCCAAAAAACAACAAAAACAGAGATTGGACAGATTTGCATGTGAGTTTTCTAAGGTTTGATAAAATATGTGGTGGTCGGAGATGAGGTTTCCACATTTTTTGTAAGCAACTTGGTGGCAGGTAACGCCTAACACTTATGTCTTATTAGTACTTTAGTCGTTGTACTAAAAATAAGATTTTTTTGATTTGATTTGAACATGTTAATTGTTATGGCATTCAAAGATAATTGTTAAAAGGGATTTTTGTAATTGATAAACTTATATCGCCATTATTATATAATTAAAGAAAAACGTCCAGATTTCATTATAAAATGCCATAAGTAATCTCAAACAATTCACTTATAAATGCTAATGCACAAATATACTTTAATTTTTTACTCTGTCTAGCCTTTTTTTTTTTTTTCCTTTTTAATGATAATAAAAATGGCGCACTTCTACTATAATATAATTAAAAAAGGGGGTTGGGGTACACTTGACACCCCTAATCTTCCTCCTTGAGCCTAATCCTTCATCCTTATTAATTCTCTAATTTTTTTATATTTATTAAGGTCGACCTTTATATTATTAATAATAAAAAGTCTCCCAAAAATTATTATTATTTTATTAACTATATATATATATATATATATATATATATATATATATTACCTTGAAAAACACTCACATATAGGACCCCCCCCCCCCCCCAAAAAAAAAAAAAAAAAAGAAAGTTACGATCGACAACAAAAAAGGTTTTTTATATAATCATTATTATTATTTAAGATTGAATTCTTATGTTATTGTTATTATTATCTCTTTTAATTTATTTTGTTATCCATTATAGGTTCATTATAACTTCTTTTTTAACAACAGAAAATAAGACCACATTAGTTCATTTTGAAGATCTTGAGCCAACATATGTTAATCATCATCTACGACTCTATGTTGTGCATGTATGGACTGTTTCGGAGTAAAACACCTAAAGAAAATCAAAACGTTCGAGTGGTATTTGTTAATGAATTGGTATGTATTTTTCAAATTATAAACTGTACACTTTTTGTTTTCCTTTTTGTTGAGCTTAACTTTAAATTGTTTAGTATAAAATTGTTGTTTGTGTTTGTAGTAAGTTTAGATATAAAAAAACTGCAAATTATTTATTTTATTAAAGTTGAAAAAGGGGTAAATTGAAATTAATATTTATATGGAGTTAATTTTTATATATTTATTCTTTAACTTTCGTATTGATTAATGAAATCGTTGTGCAATACATGTATTATGTATACGTTGGGAATTAGTAATGAATCTTGACGATCATGAACTGATTCAACGTAGGGGATAAAAGTATTATGAACGTTTCCTTGAAATTTGTTTTGGTTTACCAAGAATCAATTTTATGGTTTGTCTGTGTGTTTTTAATTCTTTTGATATGTGATAACTAAATTGTAGTATGATTTTACGTCAGAACCTATCATTATTCATTACTTGACATATCTTGAGTTATTTTATCATGGTTTTATAGCTAAGGATGGTTTTATCATGATTCTGATATGTATGATAGGTCTTACCCGAAAGATTAGTTTATTACGCATTATTTATTTAACTTTTTGCATTATTTTAATCGGTTTATGTTTTATTTTTAGTTTTTTTAATTTTATTCGGTATCTATTTAATACTAGCACGGTACCCGCACAATACGGCAATGGTTATGGCGGCAACGGTGCGGTGGTGGGGGCGACTGTTGGTGGTGGAGGCGACGTTGAGTGGTATAGATAATTGATGTAAAAGGTTAACGGAGATATTTTTGATAAATGACTAATATTGTAATTTAATCATTGATGGTATTTTAGATAATTCATGCATAACTTTTAAAGAGATGGTTATTTTAATTATTAAATAGTAGGTATATAGGAAAATTAGAATTAAGAAATAAGAGTATTTTGGGTATAAAAAAGTGTTGAATTTCCCAAAATAAGAGAAATCAATATGCTTTATAAGGGGTTATAGATACTTGAATTCTATTTTTTTTTAACTTTGATTGATATAGTTTGAGACTACCCGTTCATCGGACGGACCTGAACACTAGTAATAATATATACTAATCAAGTTTTAAATCTGAAACTGTAATTAACCATGTTGGTTTAGCATGCCAAAAATAAATTCAGGTTTTAGTGAGACATTGTTTGGGTTCTACCCGGAGCTGATGTAACCCATAGGATAGCTCAATCCGACAATGAATGGGTTCCCATTTGACATTTTCCACATATGTAAACCTCACTGGCTCACTTCATTGTCAACCCTCTCATTTTATTTTATTTTTTTATTATTATTTTTATCAAACTTATTGTTTGTTTCCATTACAACTACAAATATATCTATTTATAAATATCATTTTCATGATATTGTAGATTTTCCATATAAAGAAACATATCTTTTAGGTCAAAATGATAAAATAATACATCCAATTAATTAATTTCTTGCTTAATTTCCCTTCTTGTTTTACAAGTTCTTATGCCATGTATTATCAGATATAATATAATATTAGCTTTTTGGGTTAAAGATTGGCCTCATCGACTACTTACTATCAACTCACTTACGAGTAATTCCATTCAATTGCTCGAGACAATTTATTCAACACAAAATTGCCAACGGACACTTTTATTTTGGCACGCGAATTCCATTAGCAAGATACATAGAGGCAAGAATATGAGTGATTTACAGAATAGTAATGATTAATCTTCCTAATTGATCAACCTAATTATTCTTCTAATCATAAGAATATGATCAAGGGATATGGAAAAATCAAGAAGGGTGCTAAAGGAAGATAATAAACAGATTACACATGTCAAATATCTATCTATATAAAAAAGGGATAAGTATCTTGAAATGTAACAAACTTTGAACGAATGTTTATAGTAGGAAATAACTAAAGTTGTGTGTATTGTATGTAAACAACTCGAAAATAATATTTATTGTATGTAAGAAAATGTATTCAACCAATTATAATCAGACAAGTGGCACCTCTATATGGTTGCCATGTATGTTTTCTTACATACAATAAACATTTTTTAAAGTTGTTTACATACAATATACACAACTTTAGTTATTTCCTACTATAAACATTTGTCAAAAGTTTGTTACATTCCAAGATACTTATCCCTATAAAAAAATGATTTTGTGATGCTAGTGGCATAGATCTAGCTTATTCTTTTATACTGCATAACATGTAGTCATCTACACATTATATCATGGACCGTGAGCAATTTTATTACATGTGAAAAATTTCTAATAATTTAGATATACAACTACATATATAAAAAGACAAAAGGATATATAATTGTCCACTGCTACTTCCGAATCAGGATATCAAAAACATATCATAAATCTCAAATAAATGTAATGATCGAGGTGCATTGCTGGGTTGGGTTTTTTTAACCCGTGTGTTTGCTAGGTTGTACACAATCCTTCACGATTGAGATGTGTACTGTTCAATTATCCATATGGGCATGGCCCTCTTCACACGTGAAACTCATGCTTTTCTTGACACATGGCTTCATAGTACTGGTTCAATATCCACCCCCCAATTTCTATGTGGCATTCTTCCATTTTTTAAATTTTGCCGTTAGTACGTTACCGTTTTCTGTGGTGACCGAATTGAACATCCTTTGCACCATCCCAATACATCCCTAAAATTATTGATGACAAAATTAAGAAGAAACTCTTTTTTCTTTTTGACCAGGAAATATACAATCACAATTAGAAAAGCTATTTTAAATAGCCCAAGTTGATTCTTTTTCATAATTTTACAGTTTCAGAATGTTGAAATAAAAATAGTTACGTTTTAATTATGTCATATAGATACTTTAATTGCTTTGTAAATAGAAACATCTTTAAATTAGCTGTTAAATTGCTTAGGGATATGACATGTTTTACCCGTAGATCGGTGTTCAAAACTTGTCTCGTGAAGATATGACGTGTTTTACCTCTGGATTCAAAACTTGAGTCGGACTTGTGGATTTTTCCATTAAAATTAATGGTGTATAAGTTTAATGCATTTTCCAAAAAAACAAAAACATGCTTTTTTATTTAACAGAAGCTAAAGTAGATACTCGTACTATAAAGCGTAAAGAAAATAATTTGACAGTTTTATAAATATCATATATGTATCACATATTATAAAATAGTTATCACTTTTTAAGTTTAACATTGACACTACTATCAACCTCAATTAACCACTATTATCTCCTGAGAAATTAACCATCTATCATCCCGCATTGCGGGTAGAAAAAAGGATACTCTAATATGTTTATAACTTATAAGCAAAAGATCGAATTGTTTCAATGAATACAAAATTCTGTTTCAGTCATCTTAAAGTACATAACAAACAATATACTTAATTAATTTATGATATATACCCGTATATAATTGTATTAAAAAAAAAATACTAGTAATGAATAATGTTCATTTCAATGTTTGGGCCTAAGTTGCTTGAGAAAAAGACATACACGTGAATACTACTATTCTGTATAATTCGGTTTCGGAGCTTCCTATATCCATCACACTAAAAGATAAAAGAGATTTTAATTTGATATATACATGAGAATATATAGTTTTTAAATTAACAATACGTTTACTAAAATGGTTAAACAAGGTATTATATAGTATTATTAGTAAACAGGGTATTAGTTGACCTCTTATATGTATGAACATATATAGAGTTCCCACTACAAAACAGGCTCAATGCATGTATGGGTGAATGTCAAATGTTATTATCCACCACTAGGAACCCAATTGGTTCACAAGTTTAATGTTTTTGGACTAGCTACTAGTCTTATATAACATTTGATCCATAGTAAATTTATTAATATTGTCATTGCTTCAATAAGTATTTGGTTCTTTATGATAAGGGGACCATATATATATATGGGCAAGTGGGCAAGTCCCCAACTTCCATGGATTGTCTATGGGGGAATATATGAGGCACCTTGTCGGCATACTATCATGATGAAGTTTTTAGAAATAATGCAAAGGTCGATATCATCCAGAACAATCGAAGGTATTTACGATGTCAACGACGTTTGAACAATAAGACAAAACTTGTAATAGTTCCATGAATCTATATATACTTATGAACTTGCATGCCATCGATCTTTATCATGTACTCAAATAAACCAAAACCGATAGCCCCATATCGGGACCATGGGACCTCTAGTTCTCTTGTCAAGCGGGTTTAGAAGCCGACGAAATAAAATTATAATATACGGGACAAAAAGACGCCACACATAATTCATGTTCATGAAATTAAAATGAAACGGCAATAAGGTGAAAGCATGAATAAGAGGTGGTAAAATAAAATGAGTAAATGGAACAAGTATATATAGCAACAAAAGCGAAAGAAAAATATTTGGTTGTCAATATGTCTTTTTAATTTTTTGTTTCCAAAACATTTTTGGGATTATTTATGTTAACTTTTTAATATTTCGTTTATATTAGTAGATCTTCATATCAAAAATCCATCACTGAATTTTATGTTAAATGTACGTAAAATTATCTAATACACCTTAACTATAGACCTTAGAGCTTTATTTAACAAAAATCTTATTATCTATAATCCCTTATAAAAAGGATTGAGATTAAGAAATTAAGCAAAAATTTTTTTCCCAAAATACCCCTACTTAAAACATAGAACCCTTATATATTCCCCTTTCCCCAATTTTCTGTCTAATCATTATACACTCTATCGACTTTCTATCACTCTCCGTTGCCGCCCTCCTTCTCCACAGCCTCCCTCGATCTCCACCACTGCCTGCCTTTCTCACCTTCTAGCCGCCGCAACGCGCGGGCACTATGCTCGTACTTATATAGATAGATAAATTCACTATTAACTATTTTTCATTTCAGTTTTTGGTGACTTGTGACAAATTACTTTGATATATGATCGAATATAGATATTTAACATAATCTTGTCATCTTAGATATGAGTTCAATCTCTACCTTTGAGCTTTGGCATTCTCGTGAAAGAGGTGCCATCTTCCAAAAAGAATAGAAACGATGTGTGTAATTCACATGACTCATGAGTGTAACAGAGATGCACAGAACATGTTTTGATAACACACATATCACATATGACATATCTAAAAGATTGAGAAAAAATGAATGATACTAATGAGAAAATGAAAAATATAAATGGGCTCTGTTATGACAATGAAAAGCCCATATGAAATCAAGGCCTATTGATCCAACATTTCGTTCCAACCTCATTTTTCTTTAGTCCAAACGAAAGATTAGATCAACAGCCCGAGTTATAATGACAATATTGTTTATAAAATAAATGTTTATAAACCATTGTAATTTGTAAGTTTGTAACACAAGTAAGATAAGGAGAAAGAGTATAAGCACTTCAACATCCTTGTCAGCAAGTATAAACCACGTCAGCATCTCCGTTAACCAAATCGACAACTTTACAGAACATATATCGTTAACGGAATGTGTTAAAAGGGACGAAGAATAGAAGTGTGATGTTTTAAAAAGTCAAAAAGAATTAAATTGTCACGTAAGGAGAAATAAAATAGTATCTTGTGTACGATTTTAACCAAGTATTTTGTGCAACTCAATTTCGAATTCACAACACAGAAGTCAAATTCGCAACTCAATTTTCGAATTCATGTTAAGAAATGACAAATTTGCCACTTGAAAATCAAATTTGCCATTCGAAATCCTATGTTATGAGGCTTTTTTGGTCACTCAAGTTATTTTGTTTATATACAAGTAAATTATTTGTGTAAGTTAAGTGAAACTTAAACCAATTGGGTTGGATCAGTGGTTGGAGCTCATGCCTCTGGAAACAGAGGTCATGGGTTCGATCCTCATGCCCAGCAAAGCTGGAGGTCCTTTTCTACTTATGATAGAACCTGGAAGCAGCCTCTCTACCTTTGGTAGGGGTAAGGCTGTCTACATATCAACCTCCCCCATACACCGTCGAAGATGGTATTGGGACCCAAAACCTGTGAAAAACGGCATTGGGAGTTACTTACTTTTTTTTTTTTAAGTGAAACTTAGTTCAAGGACTAGTTATGTAAGTTACATATATAGTAAACATGGATGTTACACACAGATTTTTCGCAAAAAGATTGGCTCTCTATGCTCCTACTTTCCCGAATTATGCTGTAAGAATGTACGATTAGTAATTAATTAAATATATCGAATTCAGCAGAAGATGTCGTCGATTGAAAAACCATTTTTAGAGAGCTAGCTAAAGACTCAGTCGCACTACATACGTATATACATACCTAGCTAGCTATATATATATATATACCTCGATCAAAACGTGTAAAGTGATTGTGATGTGATCTCTCTTTCCATAGTTTTCTCCTTTTCTAACTCTCCGCGGATCATACCTTTTGCTATGTACATGTTTTTATCAATATGATGTCCCATGTTCTTTGCTATAATATATATCACTGATCATGTGGTGGATTAGATCTATAAGATCTATATATTTCTTTTTTTTAACGTAAATTAATATATATAGAATAGTGACGAATGGATATGGGAAATGTGAAAGATGATGGAAAGAAATTAATGGATCCTTTGTTTCCTAGGCTACATATAAGTGATGCGGAAAAAGGAGGTCCAAGGACGCCTCCGAGGAACAAAATGGCTATTTCGCAACAGTTAAATGTGTCACCGTCTTCACAAACCACTCAAAGGAGTATGTCGCGGATCTCACCTCATTCCATCACCAATCGAAGTAGTTTGGGTCCTCAATCGTCGTCTTATCATGTGAGTTTTTTAAACGTTCTTTTACGATATATATTAACTTGTTTAGTAGGATGTTTGGTATCTCACTCATTTAATTACGCCTAAAGATCACACAAGTCACAACAATATATAGTTGGTCCTGAATATATTTAGGATCAAAGTTAAACAAAAAATACCTAAAATGTCAAAATTTCGAGTCATGTATAATTACTTATTATTCTTTTTTGGGTGTTTGTCATTAGTTTTTATCATACTCGATCATGTGTTTATGTTTAACTATTGGACACATATAGGATGCAAGCTACAAGAGAAGTGTGTTCTCTTCTTTTGGGGGTCGCTCGACAAGAATGGCAACAAGACTTGATACCTATCAATCAAGTGGTCTCAATTTGAATTTCTCACTTACAACCACCGTCAAACAAACTATAGAAACTACTAATTGTCAGGCTTTATGCGATACCGGACATCTGAAACGTGGTGATTATCGGCTGTATAAACCTTTAATGAGGAGTCATGAAGAAATTACGGACGATTACTTGATTCCATGTTTGTGTTTTGGTAATGATCAAAACTATACAAATAGAAGGAAGTTCCCAACTTTAAGCACAAACCGCCCTGACCATACAAAACATAATCCTATTGTTGGCCCGAAACTAGTAGAGCTGACAGATAAGGATATAACCAAAGAAAACAAACTAAACACTACATTAACAATAACTGACATCACTGATGAAGAGCCACTCCCATGTGCTAATTCTGAAACAGTTCGGGTATCAGAAATGACGAATGGGGAACTAATGTCTCCCTCAGACACACGAAAAAATAGTATTTCTGTAGAGGAACCACAAACGTTACATAATATGATCAACATTGGGTTGCCTCTTAAGAGAAAGAGTAGTAGTCAAGAAAACGTGACATGTAAAAATGGTAAAATCGACTCAACAAGCACTGATCATGAAGTTGTTACTCCTAACAATATAGACGAAGAACACGCAGGGAAAGTCGGAGATGTTATAGAGACAAACTTCGTATCAAGTAATAATATCATAACCCCCGAAGAAGTTTCACGAATGATCGGCCCTGAACAGTATTGCATCATAAGAAGAGCTATTATTCAGTAAGTAAACTTGAATTTGTGATCAGTTTTTTCTTTGTATATACAATACGTATTTATTAACTGTTTTCATTTCATGATATATATTTTAGACAACAAAAAGCTTTCCAGTCACAAGTCTTCGAGTTGCATAAGTTAATCAAGGTACATTCAGTTTCTTTTTTTTTTCTTCATCTTAAGAATGTATAGATTACAACGTACACTTTAATTGATTCATGGTCTGATAGTCTGATGTTTGGACAGGTACAAAAAGTCCTTGCAGGATCACCTGGGCTATTGCGCGAAGATAGTTCGTACAAACTAAAGAGGACGCCTTTTGAGGACATTTTTCCCCAAGTTGATCAACATAAAAAAGAAAGTTTATTTACTATCCCCATAGATGGTACAATTAAAAAAACCAACCATACTAACTTTGACACCGATAAAAGATATTACCCGAGTTTAATAGACCTTCATCCGCCGCCACCAGCACCATCTGTCATCAATGGTTCCAAACCATCTCCATGGTGTTACCTTCCCCCACCTCCACCGGGAAACCAATGGTTGGTGCCGGTGAGGTCACCTTCTGAAGGACTAGTTTACAAGCCTTACACAGGACCTTCACCTCCACCTGTTGCTTTCATGACACCCGTCTATGGTATGAGCTTAACACTACCCTCAGTTAATAGTGAGTTCCTCACCACTACCACCTGCAGCCCGTATAATAATAATATTCCACCATCTAATTATTACCAACAAGGAATCAACCTATTACCAAGCAGTACTCCACTCTTTACATCATACGGATTTCCAACGATATCATCATCAAAGAATTATTCTTGTTCTCCAATGATAATAGAAAACGACGTTAACTATAGCAAAACCACTACTACTTGTAACAATCTATTAACTGGTCAAGACAATAAAGAAAGTGATTTGCAGGGGAGTAGTGGAAGCAATTACTCTTGTGAAAGAGTAAAAGATGAGCTTCCTTTGTTTCCTACTACACCAATGCTTCACGAAACGAATCACTGTATAGCGCAAAAGGGACAAGTTGATGAGAGGATAAAAGTGATCAAAGTCGTACCACATAACCCAAAATTGGCATCTGAATCTGCTGCTCGTATATTTCAGTTCATACAAGAGGAAAGGAAACATAATGAATAGGAGGGATCAATCATATCGATCGATATGTATATTATTTTTTCTGTTGTCGTCAGATCGATAAGATTTTATTTTTTTTTTGTAATAATTTTCCATGAGTGATACTTATATGATATTGATACAGAGTTTCGTCTTTATTTTTTCATGCATGTTGATAGTATAGCACGGAGTAGTAAATAAACTAAAATTAATTAGAAAGTAAATGAAAAAAAAGAAAAAGTAAATACCTAGGAATCCTTTAGTCCCATAGAGGAATTTTTCCTCTTAAGCTAGCGACCATACAACGCTGCCTGACGGTGAGACCTCAGAAACCTTGGCTGATTGAATATGCTTTTACAGGGATTCGAACCTGGGTGGTGTTCCCACCAAATTGCTTTTTAGGGGGCAGGTGGCCACTGGGCTATAACCCAGATGGTTAAGTAAATGTTATAATAGATGTAAATAATTACATTACAAACTTAAATAAAAATGACCTAATTTTAAATTTCCCAACGAACACAAACCATTATACATACAAAATTATACCAACAAATATATAGTTTTTATATTAATGCAATGTGTAAACAATATCAACTACTAAAACTTGAAATATATAATTCTCTATAATCTTGAGATTTCATGATATAACTTCCAAGATTGCATTTTTTTCCCCATACACGTACGATGCTTCTTTTTTTTTTTTTTTAAATTAACAGGATTTTCATTGTTAATTTTATTATATAGTTTCATTTATTTATTTAATATTTACTGTATTTAACTTTAAAGTAATAAGTTATTCTTGTATTTAATATTTAATTTGATTAAAGATATATAAATATTGTCAAAAAAATTATAAAGATGCAATGTAGGTAAAATCCTATGTAACAACTTTTTAGTATAGGTTTAGTTTTAAAGATATCTTTAAAAAGCTTGGATTACTACTTTTTTAATAATTATATAGATCGACGGTCAATGTAACTAGACGCTACCAAGTACCAATATCATCAATCTTTAAACCTAAATTAGCGCAAGTGTTAACACTGATTAATTCATGAATTAAGATTTGACGTGGCAAAGATAATGGGCCGCTTTGTTACAAGCCCATTTGGCAACGTATATGATCCAATAATACATTTTCGTGTTTCCTGAAGTTTTGTAATACACACGGTATATATAAAAGAAAAAAAAAAAACGTTGGACAAAAATCTCGAAAACCTAGACGACTGCCGGTTCCGGGAGCCTTCGATTCACCGGATTTTACACAGGTTTTTGCGCCTTACTTTGAAGAATTATAATCTAATTATTTCTTTTTTATTTACTGCATCAAAATTAATCAATAACTATAGTTTGCCCTAATATCTTCAATTATAATTATTCCAATATTATATACTGTACATGTTTTTGCCTAGGAAAGTTGTTTTATAGACTATGCTACCACCAGTTGATTTAAGGTTAATTCTATTGCAAAAAAGTTATTAGTGTGAAAAATATGTATAGCTGTTTAGTTTAGTTATAAAAAACTTTTTTCTTTTTTTATTTTATTTTTGCGTGATTATAGAACATACTGGTTAACTTGTTACGATTTAATATTTTATCTGTAATATAATGTGCCCTTTGTTCGATCATGTCCTCCTGTAATTCTTTGCTTTTGTAAAATATTGATTGATAATGAGCTTACGATAATGCTTTATTGATGGGTCAATTTGTTTAGTAACTACGCTTGTTTTGGCGTGACTGGGTAATAAAGCATGGTTTGGGGCTTCTATGTGATGTTATGACATGGGTTTTATATCTGTGAACATTCAGGTTGTTGTGAATCGATAGGCTACGTTGTGGAATGTATTTCAAGTTAATAGAAAAATGTTTATGAATGCCAGGCGGCTGATTATTGATAGGAAACCGAAGAGAAAATTTTCTGCAAGTAAGGTCTGGATTGTGAAAAAGGGTATCCCAAGTAATAGGAGACGAATGAGAGAACTTTCCTCTGTTATCAAGAGTAGAAAGAAGCAAAAGATGGAAAAGGTTGAGAAAGTGGACGAGGTTGTTGAACCAATTGATCGAATTTCAGATTTGCCTGAACCCATAATACACAGCATCCTTTCTTTTCTACGCTGCCCAAGGGATGTTGCTCGAGTCAGTGTGTGGTCTAAGAAGTGGAGATCTATTTGGACTTCTTTCTTCATTCTAGACTTTGACCAAAAAAATTTTGGAGATTCTGGAGGATATCATGATAAGAAATTTATAAATGCTGTGGCAACCAGACTCGAGGCAATGGATTGCATACAAAAGTTCAAGATTTCTTTGTGCCAACCGAATTTAAAGTTGCGTACGCACATGAATCGTTGGATAGGTGCTGCTATAAAGAAACACGTCCAAGAGCTAGAGATTCATGTGGAAGCAAAGTCAAGAAACCATTACATGTTACCTGATGCTGGCCTTTCTTCCAGGAAGCTAACTTCACTGCGATTGTATGGTTGCAAGTTTAATAATCGTATGGAGATCGATCTATGTAACTTAAAAGAGTTATCAATAAAATGTTCTCAAGTAAATGCAGATGTGATTCATAGTTTCATTCAAAGCTGCCCTTTGATCGAGGATCTGAGACTAGTGCACTGTAAGAAGATAGGCCATCTGAACATTTCAACTCTTCATAAGCTTCGCTGTCTTCAGTTATATGAGTGCCATGGGCTCGTGTCGGTCAACATTGAGTCGCTCAGTCTTGTAAGCTTTATATACTGTGGGAAAGATCCATGGGAGTGCAAAGTAAAGGTGACAGGTTGTGATAATTTGAAAGATTTGACATTAAAAGATCCAGATTTAGACGAGGAGTTGTTTCAAGAATTGTTTGTGAAGTACCCTAACCTTGAAAAGTTAGTTCTGAGAGAATGTAACAGGCTCAAGCGTTTAACTATATTGAATTCAAAACTTAAAGAACTGTCGGTGATCCGATGCAGAAACCTTGTGGAGGCCAACATTGATGCACCAAATCTATCCGTGCTAGAGTATTCTGGTGGGAGGATGCCTTTGTCTCTCACTCATATTGCAGGTTTACATGAGGCAAAATTGCATATATGTTACAGAAAAAATGGGGCAGTCATTTTGCATGAGCTGCTGGACTTGTTAAGGAGGTTCGAGAACAATGGAGATTGGAAGCTGGTTGTTACCTCTAACAAGGTATTAAATCATTAATCTAAATTTTTTTCTGATATGATGTTTTGTGAATTCCTCCTTTAATTATTCCTTTTGCAATCCTTTTTTTTGTATTGAAGAATATAACTATCCATGAAGAATTACAAGAAATCCAGCATCTGTCATCCAATGAACTCAGGATAGAACTTATCAAGTCCCCAATGAAGGTGAAGGGTTATGTTGATAACTTACTACGAATGTCTAAACCAAAGACTCTATCGTTGGTGTCATCTTCCAGTAGCGAGCTTTTAAAGGTAATTGTAGCTACCCTTGACATGATATGCTTTATTCATCTTTGATTGAATTTCTGTTGTTAAAAGATGATAATATCTTGTTGATTGCTTAATTATATTGTTTTGTTTTTGTTTTTTAGTTTCTTAAGGATAAGATAATGTCGAGAGAAAACAATCCAAAATGCTGTACCTATTACTCAAGGAAGTGCTGGCTTCATTCCATCAAAGATGTAACGATGGCGGTGTTTGGAAGAGCTGAAATAGGAACATCTCAAAGTCTGGAACAGACTATATTCAAATTTGATTGGCAATCTTAAATTCTACAAATCTGGCATAGGTCTTGTCGCTTCTGCTGGGACCTGGGACAAATTGACTTATAGAATCATATCTTTAGAGATAGATCTAGTCATCAATATATAGAGAGAGATTAATGATGAAGTTTGATTTCTTGATTCATAGACTGGACTCCATGCAGTCACTGGAATTTATTTTGGATGATGTTAACAGAATTTATATCGATCTCTTATTTAGCATTGTTATTAATTACCATTAGTGCTTTAGTAGTATTTGCTACTCCCTTTTGTTCTAAATTTTCTTTTAGTTTTTCTCAAAACAGCTGTCTAGTTTCGATCAAGTTTGTCATCTTATTCCTATACAAAGTACATGTAGCAATGTTGATGTTACAAATGAGCCAGCTAGATGGTTGCCCAAAATTCAAAGTACGAGTAATGTTTTAACGCATAAACTCTCAAAATTATTTTATTCAAATGTTATATACTATATATATAATTTGTATAAAATCCAAATTTTATACTCAACTGCTCTGACCTCCCCACCAATTTGACACATCTGATGCAAAGAGAAGCAAGATCAATAAGCTGGGTGTTCTGGTGGTGATATCCTTTTTTACCCACTAATTACGGTGCATGTTTTATGTAAATAAAATTAAAAACTATTTTTGGCACGGAATCAGCATTAGTGCATGTTTGATGTATGGGGAATATAGCATGTTTTATGTAAAAAAGAAAAACTATTCTTGTTCCGGAATCAGAATCAGTGCATGTTTGATATATGCAGAATATAAAACGATGACCTTTGTTGGAATAGTATCTTAATCAGGACCATGTAATGCTTTTGTTTGTTCTATATATATGTCAGCATTTGTGTACAACACACTTATACACAATTACAAATTTACAATTACATCTTTCTTCACAGGTTCATCATTCTTGCTATCTCTTGAAGTCTCCATGGTATGGCATCCGATGATTTGTAGATCATTTTCTCTGTACTTGTCTTAATCTATCTACTAATGCTGATTTTTAAATGAAAACAGAATAACACCATACTATTGGGGCCATGGGGAGGAAATGGTGGAAATCACTGGGACGATGGAGTACATACCGGGATTAGAGAAATCACCCTTGTGTATGGTGATTGCGTTGACTCAATCCGTGTAACATATGATAACAATGGTAAACCTTTTCTGGCTGAAAAACATGGTAGCATGGGCGGAACTAAATCTGCTCAGGTAAACTTCTGCAGAATCTTGTACTGCTTTATTTGAAGTTGGATATGCATTAATGTATTTTATGAATTAATCCACAGATTAAGCTGCAACTTCCGGAGGAGATTTTGATAAGTGTTACTGGGTACTATTGCCCGGTGGTCTATGGAGGCAGCCCTGTGATCCGATCACTTACTTTTAAGAGCAACCGAAGGATATATGGGCCATTTGGTGTTGAAGAAGGAATACCATTCCATTTCATGACAAATGGAGCCCACATTGTAGGTTTTTATGGAAGAAGCGGATGGTTTTTGGATTCACTCGGATTCTGCTTATCAACCCCTCCAACAAACATCTTCCACAAAATCCATACGATGTTTACAGGATTTAACCCTCTTGCTATCAAATACAGTGAACCTCAGAAAACCAAGGGCTCAAAAGGTCATTGGTGGGGCTTTTAAGTATATCTATGACCCATCGACTCTAAAACTTATATTCTGTAATGTTTTCTTTGGCCTCTTTTGTGCTCTGCACATGTTCTGTTCTTTCAGTATGGCATTTAGTGATATTTAGTAGCATATAGCCAGCATATAGCCACTAAATAAAATGAGTATCTTGTCATTTTCAATTGCAAGAAATCCAATAACAGTTTCATCTATAATTCTATATTTCGTTTTGCAGTAAACAAGGAATTAGAATTTAACTATCCATTATTGTCAAACATCTGAATTAATTGTAACCAGATACAAAATCATAAGTAATAACAATGAGTTTCAAGTAGCATCATCTGAACTTGTTTCAAGATACATTGTTCAGCACCAGAATAACAAGTAGTACATGATACATTGTTGGCACCATGGGTGGCAAAGCTTGACAATTTTAGGGAAGGGAGGGGGGGAAGTCTTCAAAATAATCAGGGGGGATTTCCTTAATATATACAAATGATTTATGGATAAGACTATACTACTGTGCGAAATAACAGGAAAAATCCCCCCCCCCCCCCCCCCCCCGACCCCGAGACCTAGCCCCAATGAGTCAGATTCGTGACAACTACATTCATCAAGGCATTTAGTAGGAGTTTTACCACAATCGGCCTCTAAAAACAGGGGAAACATAGGAGGAGGTAGAGTTGATCTCTCTAAAACTTTGTTACCTAGTGAATGAGCTACATAACTACATATTAGACTATTAGAATTACATTAAAATTGTATCTATATATGTCATCACATATTACAACATCATGAATAGACACAATTTTACTTTGATTAAAGAACCACCACAATCACTTCCCATCCCGGGCTTCAAATTAAAGACGACACGTCCATGTATATATTAACATGCTTGTCGTATTTGAAGAATGCTAAATTTCTGTTCATTTCACTCTTGAGCTTATTGTTCATTATATTTCGCTGGACCTTTTGAATAAAATTTATCTAATATTAGTTTTTCAAGTGGAGTTGTTGTGGTCTGCGGGGCTACTAGTTCTTTGCAGCTTTCAGCATTATAACTAATATTTATACCATACATCTATTTTTAACTTTAAAGGTGAATATGTATTGTCTAAAAAAATATATACACAAACAAATACCAGTACAATGGACATAACCATGCACTATTCTTACACAATTCATGACTGCCCCTATATCAATATTCAAAATTACCCAAGCAGTAAACAACCAAAATCGGAAAACACATCCAGACTAGTGCTAGAAAGGGACCAAGAAGTGTCATCTTTCATCACTGTCTATTCCCAATCGCACACACTAATCCAGACTCTAGAATTCCACAAAGCCAACTACATTCATTCAGAACACCTCTCTAACTGGCAAACAAAGCATTATTCCTCCAGCAAAGATCCCAATTTGCAGCCACTATCATCACACTTTTAGACTTCTTCACTTTCAATGCAAGCAGCTTGAGTCTAATTGATGCAGTTTCTTATGCAATCAAATGGCTCAAATACTAAAGAGGAATCAAAGACTAAAAGCTGAGAATTTTCATTCAGAAAACTATTATGGTTAAAATAAAAGTTACGTTCATAAGCAGAAAACATAAGTATTTAAAGTCTAAACCTAACCAAGACTTTAGGCAATAAACCAGGAAAAAGGAAACTAAATCAAACTCAAACTCTAATAATAAAGATTAATAAGTGATATAGTTCCAGCATGCAATTCACGTCAGTTCCAAATAAGCTCAACATGGACTTCAATTGGGCTCAAAACCAAAACAGGGCCAGAACTGTCTTGGGTTGGGCTACATGATTGGGTTGCTGCTTGGGTCAAGCCCGACTGCATCACTAATATTGTCTTTTATTATCTTGCATAACTCATCCCCATTCGTCTCTTCCTTCAAAAGCCTTAAGTTCCTTTCCTGCCATATATAGTAAACAGAAGCAGCTAGAACAAGTTTACTTACAACCACACCAATATTATTCTGCACTTTCTTATCAACAATTTCCTGAACAAAATCCTCCATTCCAAATCCAATATTCAACAACTGAGTCATACTCTTCATGCAATCCCAGATATTCATTGTATAAGGACACTGAAAGAATAGATGATCATGACTATCAGCACCATTTTGACAAAAAGAACACTAAAGGATACCATCGTTCTGCCATTTTTCCATTTTATCCTGTGTCATCAGCCTCCCCTGTATAGCTAACCGGATAATGAAAGCATGTCTAGGCACCATCTGGTTAAACCAAATCACCTTTTTCCAAACAACACTTGGCATGCAGGAGGTGAACTTTGTACCATGGGCTGTCCTTCAAGCCTGTTTAATGGACAGGGTGTTTAGGAAGGTATCTTCATTATCAGTTAGACCAATGACTAGTCCACTTAGGCCGGTTTTTATAAGGCAAGGAGTCCTCGGGAGTCCTGACTGCCACGTCAGCATGACTCTCTCCAGGACTCTCCTCATCTATAAGACAAGCTTCTTCATTACTTCTTCGCCACATCATCAATTCTTTTATCATTTATTTAATTAACAAAACACCATTCAAATATAATAAAAAAGACATTTTATTATTAAACAAACAAATTATATTACTTAATCATAAAAGACAACATAAAATTAAAAAAAAAACATAGTACTTGATAAAAAAAAAAACACAGAAATACATAATCATTAAAATTACTCTTCATCTTCATCATCTTTGATTGACATTTTCCCTAAGCCACGGTAAGCGCTTTCGTTTGCCCATCACTTGTCGTGTTGCGGGCATTTGACTTCCCAAGTACTTTTGTCTTCCCCACAATTGTCGTGATACGATTCAGCCTAAGTGCACTGGTCACCCAACGTGTGACCAACGTTAAAAACGTCATCGACCACCCTCTTTATCTTCTTGATCTCATCCTGCAAAAACAAAGAATATGTCTCTTCGTGCTTCGAGACCTTGCGGCCTGGTGCTTGTATTGCCTCAAGTTGATGCTTGCATTGTCGCCTTTTCTCCTATAGGTAACCCATTTGGTTAGAGACTTCAGTTTAAAGGAGGGTATCCCCTTTGATATCAGCCATGATTCGTGTTTTCATCTCTTGTTCAGTTAGACAAGGTCGATGAACCTTCTTGTTTGATGATGAGGACGCCATTTGGTTAGAAAGAGTCAATGAGTTTGTAAAATAATGAAAATGGGTATGAGGATGCAACTGAATTGTGTTATGGGTTGGTATTTATAGACTGGCAATCCAACTAGCCGTTCAGGGACTGAAAGTGTAAATGTTTTTGAATTTTAGACCGTTTGAGGGACTAAAACTGTAAATATTTTGAATTCGAACGATGGAGGGACTAAAACTGTAAATATTTCAAATTTTGAATGTTGGAGGAGCGTCTTTTTAGTTTAGCAATAAATATTGGCTCCCTATAAGATATTTCTTACCAAAACTCAAACTTTTATACATCTTAAATGGCTTCTTCATCAAATGTCCCTAACCATAAACCACCAATGACTGTCGATCAAGTGAATGACAGTATCATGGCTGATATCCTCGACTACCAAAAGTTCAAAGAGGAACTTGTTGAAATTGGTCTAAAACTGCAAGCTAAAAAGAAATGGTGTCAAGAACAAATCCGTTATATACAAACCGAGCATTTTACTGATCTTGAGTGTCAATATTTCACTTATTTGCAGGGGAAGTTCGACAAAATTCAAGTTGATGTGGAACAACTTGCTAATGCGGTTTACAACTTCAACGAGTTCATCATGAATGCTAGAGGAGTCCATGAGATGAAGAAATAAGTTCTATGAACTATTATGTTGTATGTTTCTCTTTAATAAGTTTGTAATTTTTCTAAATTATGAATAAAAGTATGTTTCTATTAAATTACAAGGTAGGCATTACAATACAGAGAACACACCTAATTAAAAAACTAGAACACGCATAATTAAAATACGAAAACAGACTTAACTAAAATACTAAAACAAACATAATGAAAAAAGTGGGCAACTGTGATAAGCTCCCTGAAACAATGCTCGTATCTGAATCCCCTTCCATAATTCTCGCGGTATTCCCGATGCGCCGTTGCATAGAGCAACTCATCAGAATGAATTTGTGCATTCAACCTCGTTGGCCTGAAACTGCTTACATTCATTGCGAATTTTATGGAAGTGACCTAGTAGTTGAGATACGTTCCGTGGACCTTTAGTGGTGCGCGTGTTGAAACTTTCACTTATGTTGGTCCAAGCACTTTTTTCGGTTGCTGGATTAACAATTTCACACTCTTGTATCCAACACCTGCATAACAAAAGATCTTCGGATGTAGTCCACACTTGTCTTGCCATTTTGAAATTGAATGGTTTGAGGAGGATAAAAATGAGTTTAAAGTTGAATGGCTTGAAGAAATGAGTTGAAATGGTGTTTTGTTGTTGATTAATTGTTGTAAAGTGATAAGGTTTAAATAGGAAAAAAAAAATCCTAAACACTAGCAGTTGGTTTTAAAAGAAAAAAAAAGTTTTTTTTAATCCCTCCTCCGCTCCTCCTGGCCCACACACACGTCTTCAAGAGTCCTCGTGGGGACTGGTTCGAGGGACGCACACATTTGGACGATCGCTGCCAATGGCGTCTTGCGTCTTCCAAATCAAGGACGGAGGGAGGACTCCCTTATAAGAACCGCCCTTAGAAATTGGAACTAAAAAAAATAGCATGGGTCAACCTGTACAAATGAGTCAAAGTTACCCAAAATGTATATTTGTTATTCTATTACCACAAGGCAAGATTCATGGACAGGGTGTTCCAGAACTTTGGTGCGTGTTTTATGTAACAAAACCTATTATGAAGTTAATCAGAATCAGTCCTGCTTTATGTGACATAAACTGTGTTGGAATGGGAATTGGTGCATGTTTTATGTAACAAAAAAAACTATTATAAAGGGAATCAGAATCAGTGCATGCTTTATGTAATGTAAACCTGTGTTAGGATGGGAATCGGTGCATGTTTTATATATGCAGAATTAAAAACAAAAAACCTTTGTCTAATGGAGTCAAAATCAGAATCTGATGCTTCACACGGTACTATGTCTACTCTATATATGTCAGCATTTTGTGTGCATGAAAATTACAAGCAATTCCGGGTTACATCTTTATTTGCGCGCTCTTTCAGAAACTTCTTGTAACAGCCATGGTATCTAACTCCCTACTATGAATTCTTTAAACTAAGTTTAGTTTCTTAAAATTTTATAAAAAGTGCGCTTTTGAATAGCTGACAAGGCTCATAAGTCATAGGTAAGCAGAGGAGTTTTGTTGCAATGTGGCTCATGCCCTTTCTATATTTGGAACATGGTCTCAGGTTTATATACAACAGGATAAGAGCATGCAATTGGGACCATGTGGAGGAAATGGAGGGAATCATTGGGATGATGGAGTACACGATGGAATTAGAGAAATCACTCTTGTATACAGCAGTTGCATCGACTCAATCTGTGTAACATATGATAACAATGTTAGACCCTTCATGGCAGAAAAACATGGAGGCATGGGTGGAACCAAAAGTGCTCAGGTATATTCGCCCAAAAATTTATGTAGTTTCGTAAAGATTTCGAATTAAGATTTAGGCTGAAATAAATAGAAGAGATTTATGGAGTTATAAAATGACTTTATTTGCAGATTAAGCTGAAATTTCCGGAAGAGGTTTTGATAAGTGTTAGCGGGCATTATTTCCCTGTGGTCTATGGAGGTGGCGCAGTGATTAGATCACTCACTTTCAAGAGCAACCATAGGACATTTGGGCCATTTGGGGTTGAAGAAGGAACACCCTTCAATTTATTGACAAACGGAGGTCAGATTATAGGTTTTTATGGAAGAAGCGGGTGGTTTCTGACCTCACTTGGGCTCTACTTTTCACCCCATAAGCCAAGACTCTTCCAAAGAATCGAAATGTTGTTCAGAGGATTTAACCCTTTAGCTACCAAAGATGGTGAAGCAAAGAAAACTAAGAGGCTCGAAAGGTTATAGTTGGCACACACAAGTATCTGTTATATCTGTTTCTGTGCACAGAAGTGAAAACCTGTGACTAGATCGCATAAGTTATTTTCTTTCATTATTGGTATTGTAACAATTTATAAAATCCTATTTATAGGCACTAAATAAATAAGAATGTCTTATCATTTCGATTACAAGAGACTCGGTCAAAAGAATTCATCTATATTTCATTTTGCAGCACATCAACAAGATATTAGAACTTAACTTTTCATTAGCTAACAGTATCGACATACAAAATCATATTCATAAGTAATAACGTGAGTTTCAACCAATGTCACCAGAATAAGTCAGAGTGCCAGTTTTAACCAATCAAGTTTTCCTCAATTCAATTCCATGTTGTGCATTAGTTTTCTACTACAAAAAATAAAATAAAATTTAAAATAAGCATTTCAGTACAGGTGAAAAGATTATATGATCTTAGACATGAGACGGTTGATTGATATTAATTACGATTAACAACTGTTGTTACAATGCATCTTTATTGGATTGTCTATTCTGTGGTCCTAAGGAATACCCGTTAACTACACGTCTACACTTGCATTCAAAAATACTTTTGCCATCGTGTATAGTTACTTGTTACGTTGTCAATTGTCACTCATTCCTTGCAAGTTCCCAACCCAGATTTCAGTTCAACAAGAATTTTGGTGATTTTAGTGCCACCGGGCCATTTAGATGTGATTGTGATTTACTTGAAACCAAGGCATTTTGGGGTAAAGCACAACTACAAATTGGTATTTCAAGTAGATATTACAGGTGATCTTTAAAATAGTGAATAAAATGGAAATGGGAGAGATATTTTGGGGTTATCAACAACTTAGTTGAAAAAAATGGAGGAAACTAGATGATTTATAATGTAGAATGCAGTCAGTTTTTCATAATTCATAGACTAGTTTTCTTTCATTTTTCTTATGATGTGGGTCTGAAGTTCCTATCAATACCTTTAGCAATATTAACCATATTAGACATTTGGATTAATGTTTTCCCAGTCCAAAGTTGAGATATAGGTTTCACATTCAATCATTCCTATACAATTCTTTCAAATTCTATCTGCGAGAACGGGTTGTTTTATAAGTTTGACCATAAGAATATTTATGAACAGAAAGTTTTGAAAGGTATCAACATTTTTAATATAATGCATATTTATTTTATGTAACACTAGAAACATGTGTGAGTATGGAATCAGAAAAGGGGCATGTATCAGACTTGGATGCTGCAGACAGCAATACTTTTTTGCTCTTTATATGTGCAAAGTTTTTGCTCTATCTATAAGCAACATTACAGTTACATCTTTCTTGCAAGCTCATCTTTCTAGCAATTTCTTTGACTTAACATGGTATGGAATTAAGGAATCTCTTACTGTGTACTTGATTTTCTTTAACTACTGTATTATAACCCATCCAGAGGCTACAGGCCAATTGGGTCCTAACGCCATTTTCTAAATTTCATACATTGACTCACTGATATCTGAATACAACAGGTTAAGAGTATACCCTTGGGGCCTTGGGGAGGAAATGGTGGCAATTCTTGGGATGATGGAGTACACAGTGGAATTAGAGATATCACCCTTGTATACAGTAGTTGCATCGATTCAATCCGCGTCACATATGATAGCAATGGTAAACCCTTTGCAGCTAAAAAACATGGTGGCATGGGCGGAACCAAAAGTGCCCAGGTACATTTTCACCAAATCTTCGTTTTACTGTATTTGAAGTTTGATATATATGGACTGATGTAATTTCTCATGGATTATAATCAGATTAAGCTGAAATATCCAGAGGAGTTCTTGATAAGTGTTAGCGGGCACTGTAGCCCTGTAGTTTATGGATGCGGCCCTGTGGTTCGAGCACTCACTTTCAAGAGCAACAAAAGGACGTTTGGGCCATTTGGGGTTGAAGAAGGAACACCCTTCAGTTTCTTGACAAATGAAAGTCACATTGTAGGTTTTTATGGAAAGAGCGGGTGGTTTCTGGACTCGCTCGGGCTGTGATAGTCTTGCCCTAAACCAATTCTGTTTCATAGAATCCAGTGAACAGCAGAAAACAAAGAGATCAAAATATTATCAAGACCTATGTTTTGTTGAGTCAACACAATGTTTACATTCACCTGTTTTCATTTTCTGCTTAAGTTCTTTTCTTTCAGTATGATGTTGTAACAATCCTTATAGCAAATACACTAAATAAAAGAATCTATCGATGTTTAGTCACAGAATATGCAATCCAAATTTCAGTTTCTGTTCATTTTTAAATGAATGATATAATCAGTTAGATTCCAACCTACAACATGTACCCTTATTCAAATCTCCAATGATTGGGTCCAAACCTAAAAAAATTCACCTTTCTTTGACTGCGTTATTAGTTAATAAGGAGAAGATAATTCCGAGACAACAAAATCCAAAATACCCTGAGTATTACTTCACTTCTTAAAATAAAGGTTTTACAGTGATGGCATTTAAAAGAGCTGAAAATTTGAAAACCATCTCAAAATAAGCGAAAGACTACTTGAAAATTTAGCAAGAAATATGCAGTTCTGCACAACTAGCACCGACCATAATACATATAACACTTTGTCTTGGACCGGATTACGGAGGACATGACTCTTGAAATCATAGATTCGGGATGATGTTGTCGCAGTTTCATCAATATGTTTTAGTTTGATACGTTTTGTAATATTTACTCTATGAAATATTTGGATCCACGTGTCACTTTCATGTTCAATCTGCAACATTCTGAATGCAGTTAATCATCTCAAATTATATACAAAACCAATGCAGCAACATTATCCATATTATTTACAAACTAGAAATAAAAAAGCACTCGTCAACTTTACAAATGGGTCAAAAGTCACCCAGAGAATAGGGTGGGACTTGAACCGCTGACCTCTGCTTTTATGCTGCATGCCCCCCACAACTAGACTATGATCAAGAAGACAACTTTTGTAGATTTAAAGCATGATCAGGGTGTTCCAGAAGGCACAATCTTTGTTTTATTCATAAACTACAGTGAGTGTTTTATGTAATAAAAACCTGTGAAAGGGAATCAGAATCAGTGCATGCTTTATGTAACATAAACCTGTTGGAAAGGGAATCGGTGCACATTTTATGTATGCATATAATTCATATAAAAAATAAACCTTTGTTTCATGGGGTCAAAACCGGAATCTGATGCTTAAACAGTAGTACTATTTTGTTTACTCTATATATGTCTGCAATTGTTGTGCATGAAATTACACACAAAACTACAGGTTACATCTTTCTTTGCTTCCTTTGCAGAAATTTCTTGTGATCACTATGGTATGAAACTACTTACGTCTTCTTTAGATTTCTTTTTTTCTCTCCAGATTTTATAAGAATGCACCTTCAAGAAGACATAGGCTAACATTTCTCACCGCCCATTTTATATTTTAGAACATGGATTCACTTATTTTTTTTAACATACAGCAGGATAAGAGCATGCAACTGGGACCATGTGGCGGAAATGGAGGAAATCATTGGGATGATGGAGTACACAGTGGAATTAAAGAAATCACTCTTGTCTACAGCAGTTGCATCGACTCAATCCGTGTTATATATGATAACAATGGTTTACCCTTTGCAGCTGGAAAACATGGAGGCATGGGTGGAACCCAAAGTGCTCAAGTACATTCTTACCGAAAATTCATATAGTTTCTTAATGATTTTGAATTCATATTAAGCTGAAATTACTGAAAGAAGTTTTACTTAGTGTTAATGATTTTAATTTTTCAGATTAAGTTGAAATTTCCGGAAGAGGTATTGATAAGTGTTAGCGGCCATTATTACCCTGTGGTATATGGCGGCGGCCCCGTGATTAGATCACTCACTTTCAAGAGCAACCAAAGGATATACGGGCCATATGGGGTTGAAGAAGGAACGCCCTTCAATTTATCGACAAACGGAGGTCAGATTTTGGGGTTTTTTGGAACAAGTGGGTGGTTTCTGGACTCACTCGGGTTCTGCTTATCACCCCCTAAACCAACACTCTTCCAAAGAATCCAAATGATGTTTAGAGAATTTAACCCTCTTGCTATAAAAAATGGTAAACTTAAGAATACTAAGAGGCTCGAAAGGTCATAATTAGGACACGTCACAAGTATCTCATGTATCTGTTCTTGGGTGTGTCTTGAGTCAGTTTGATGTTTCCTTTAGCGTATTTTATGTTCTGCACAAGTTCTTTTCTTTCAGTATGGTACTGTAACTCTGTAAGGATATATAGTTCTTTCTGTCAGTTTGATTGAAGGGATATGGTCATAACTTTCATCTATTAATCTGTTCTTAATGAGTTTGTGACTATGCAATTGATTAACCGAAGTATAGAATCTAATGTTTCAGTGTTGTGAAACTCTCGAATCACCAATGTAGTGCAACTGTAAATAAATCGGGCAATCTGATATCAGATAGACTATGTACACAAGACCAACATTTCATTTCCTAAAAAAGTGAACAGCTAAATTGCAAGTGTTCCTACCAACAAAATTGCAGATAATATACAATTGTCATTATGATGCATTTAGCTTTCTTGATTCATGTATTCATACTACAGCCTTTTGTTTTGGACGACGTTGCCAAAAGTTACTATCGATATTTTTTTGATATGAATATTTTAAGCTCCGTACCTGATAATATGTTCAATCGTTGTCGGGGTAGGTATACAAATTAAGGAAAAGCAAGATTGTGGACAGGGTGTTCTGGAAGGAACTTTCCTTTTTCAGCAACTAACTACGTTGCATGTTTTACGTACCAAACACCTGTCTAGTAATGGAATGGAATCAGAATCAGAATCAGAATCAGTGCATAGTTAAATTACGAGCATAAACAAAAACACCATTCATATTGGATTGAAATCAGGAATGGAATCTGATTCTTAGCACAGTAGTACTTTGTTTGCTCTATATATCGTCAAAGTGTTGAGTGAAATGCAGTTATACATAATCACTAGCTACAAAAGCTACACATAAGCACGTCTTCGATCTTTCTAGTATCCTTTTTGTGTATCCATGGTATAAAATCTCTTATTCCCTAGTTAAGTTTTAAAACTTTTGTATTAAACCTGCTTCTGATCTTCTAAGAAATGATCTTTTTTAATTATTTGTATTAAACCGCCCTTTTTTGATGAATTTTGTCACTGATGTTTTGTAGTAGTACTGCAGGATAAGAGTATATTTTTGGGACCATGGGGAGGAAATGGAGGGGATCATTGGGATGATGGTGTACACAGTGGAGTTAGAGAAATCACACTTATATATGGCAGTTGCATCGACTCAATCCGTGTAATATATGATTAACAATGGGAAACCTTTTCCGGAGGAAAAACATGGAGGCATAGGGGGAACTAATTCTGCTCAGGTGAATTTTCAAAAAATCTTAATGTAATTATTTGAAGTTTATATAAATATTTAACATGGATTAATGTGAATTCTTATTGATTTATATCAGATTAAACTGGAATTTCCGGAGGAAATATTAACAAGTGTTAGTGGCCACTACTGCCCGGTCGTCTACGGTGGCAGTCCTGTTATTCGATCACTCACTTTTAAGAGCAACCAAAGGATATTTGGGCCATTTGGGGTTGAACAAGGAACACCCTTCAATTTTTTGGCGAATGGAGTCCACATTGTAGGTCTGTACGGAAGGAGCGGGTGGTTTCTTGATTCACTTAGGTTCTGCTTGGCAACCAATAAACGAAGCCCCTTACAACTAGTCCAGATGATGTTTAAAGGATTTAACCCCTCTTGGTATCAAGTATCAAAGATGATGAACCTCAGGTAACTAAGGGCTCAAAAGCTTATATGGGGCATTCTGAGTATCCGTAATTATATCTGCGATGTGTGGGTTTGGTTAAGTCGGTGTCATATTTCCAATATTACTGTGTCTGGGGGTGTGTACACGCCCACGCATTATAGTCCAGACATGATTGTATAAGCATCCTTATAAATGTGTTTGTATGCATGTTGGCTCGGTGTGATGTTATCTTTATCCTTGTATTTGTGTTTGCAACTTTGTACGCATTACAGTTGGGGCAGGGGATGAAGTATATAAACATCCCCGATTATGCACTTGTGTGCCTATTGTTGACTCAGTGTGATGTTAGACTAATTCATGTTCTGCAACTTCTTCTCTTTTGGTATGGTATATTGTAACGACTTTTAGAAGCATGTAGACACTAAAATAAACTGTTTGGGTGCTGAAATACACTTTGTTCTTAATAAGTTGGGTAATACACAATAATTTAGCTTTTCATCTTGTATAAAAAAGAAATTAATTCGATTTTGCACAAAACGAAAAAGATTACGGTAGAAAGAAGAAACTAGTTGGATTCATTTTGTAGCAAGTTTAGTTCGTTCAATCTTGTCAAGGTAAACTGGTAAAGTATATAAGGGAAAAGCAAAGATTCCAGGACCAGGGAGTTCTAGAAGGCATTCACCCTTTTCAGCCCACTAACTATGGTGCATATTTTATGTGACAATCACCTGCGTTCGAGTGGACAGAATCAGAATCGGAAACAATTCATGCTTAGACTGGAATTGTTACTGAAAACCTGATGCTTAACACCGCAATTTTTGTTGGCTCTTTACATCATTCACAATTTTTGTGCAAAACATTGTACAGCTTAACAGGCTACAAAGTACAAACAGATGCATCATTGTTGGCACTCTCATACTAGCAAAAGGAAAAAGAAAAAAAAAAATTATAAACCATTCTTATCAAGTCCTTTTTCATCATGCAACTGCTAATTACCTATGATCATGAGGCTTCGAGGAGCCAGTGAGGCACAAAAACGTTACATTTTAATATTTTATCCCTTCTTATATCATAGTCTGAACACAGCTGTTGAGCCTCAAAGACTCGAGCTGGGGGACCTTGTTGCTGAGGTCTAACCAAACCTCTCTGAACTTAAAATTGTCTAGTTGACGTTCTAATGCAACAGGATAATACTACAAAATTGGGACCATGAGGAAAAAATGAAGTCATTGGGATGATGAAGAGTACACAAAGGAGTTGGAGAAATCACTCTTGTATATGGCAGTTGCATCAACTCGATCAGTGTAACAAATGAAAGCGATAAACCTTATCCAACTGAAAAACATGTAGCCATAGGGGAACCAGCTATGTCTAGCTACACTTTTATGTAAACTAACTGTAGTTTACTAATGGCTTAAAGTAACAAATGAAAGCGATCAACCTTATCCAGCTGAAAAACATGCAGCCATAGGGGAACCAACTATGTCCAGCTACATATTTATGTATATTATTTGTAGTTTAACAATATTTCTTATGGATAAATATCATTGTAAGCTGAACGTTTCAGAGTAGATCTTATATGTGTCAGCTTTTACGGGGCAGGTGGCGGGTGCCTCCAAGAAGAACAGCCCCATGCATCCATTGTCACAATAACCAAATCCATATACTACAGTACTTCCAAAAGGAACACATAGAAGGGCTATATACACATTCCCCACGGGTCTGTAATTTGGTGAATGTTAGTGGGTACTATAGCCCTGTGGTCTATGGATTTGGCCTTGTGATTCACTAACTCACTTCAGAGAGCAACAGAAAGACATTTGGGCCATTTGGGGTTGAATAAGAAACACCCTTCAAATTCTTAACAAATGGAAGCCACATTGTAGGTTATTTTATGGAAGAAACGTGTAATTTGTGGATTCATTACAGTTCTGCTTGTCGACAACCCCTATGTTTGTTGAGTTGCTGTGATGGTTCTTTATCCCTGTGTGTGTTTGTGTGCACTATAGTTGCATACCTATACAAGCATCTATACATCTTTGTTCATCTGCATTTTGTGAGGTCAGCCTAATGTTTTATTTATCCGTGTATCTAGCATTACATTTGGGGAATTACCATACAACACTACATCTGTGTTATTAACTTTGTGTACATTTTCTTGAATCAGTGAAATACTTTCTTTAGCTCGTTTCCTATTCTATACAGGTTATATTCTTTCCGTATGACTTAACGAGTATGCAAATAAGCCAAAACCGTGAACCGTGAGTTTCTAACATTTTATAGTTGTAGAACCACTAGTACAATCTCAAACAAAATGAGTGACCATACCAGTTGAATCTCAAACAGCAGGCTGTTAGCATCATCTAAACTCAGAAAAAAAAAAACTACAGCAAATACGAAAGAGATAAACAACTACGAATAGCACATAAATATCACATAACACAAACTTAAACCATCCACATTTATACATATTCCAATCCGAAATCACAGATATAACATTCCATATCATAAAACAAGACACAATTACTTGAAACAAATCCATATAACGAAAATAATTAAAATTTACCCACGCGCTTTAAGCTCGGCAAGGCGCCTGGTGAGATCATCCTCTTCAACCTTCTCATTATTCTTACTGGCCACCGCGTGCCCAGCCGGCTGCGGCAGTCCAACAGAAACCTCCAAACCATAGTCATCCGCAACCTGCTGCATCAAACTATTAACCTCCCCTTCCGGCGTACTCAACGACGTGCTTCCGGCCATCGAACTCTCCATAAACTCAGCCTGCACTTCCATATTAACAAACTGTTTCTCAAACTGGTCCATAGTCTCACTCATCTTCTGCAAATTACCGGTAGCAAGTGTACTCTCAAGCGATTTCACAATCGATCCCATCGACTTGCTGATCGTAGTCATTTTCGCCTGCGTATCGAGCCGAGCAACCACCGCATCGAGACGAGACGATAACCGGAGGTAATTCATCTGTTCGCTACGTTTACGGATAGCGTTTTCGGCATAGATCCGTGCTCCGTCCATGTTTCCTTTTTCGATCGCTTTTTTGACTTTGAGTTTTTCGGATTTCTCATCCTTTTCGCACTTTTTGGCTTGGCGTTGAAGGCTTTTGGCAGTGAATTTGAGCTCCATGATCTGATTCATTAATTTCTCTGCTTGCCCCATGGCTTTTGATTTGTAAATTGATTGTGAATTGATTTGTCAAAGTGAAAAGCCCTCTTTTTTGAGAATTAGGGTTTGATTCTTATCTTAGCTTTCGATTTCTAGATATTTTTTTTAACGGAATGCGTGTATTCTACAAGTAATAATATATGGAGAATAATATTAATAATGGACCGTTGCGTTGTAGGGCCGGATTTCACACGGTCTAACTCATCCTTTCCTTCGTTGTGTCATATATAACCCATGAAATAAGATAATTTAGATTTAGGATTAGGATTATGTTAATCATAAAATTAAGATTAATCCACAATAAAAATATTACAAACAATACTTAGAAAAGTAATAACCTTACCTATACTTACTTGTATCTATATACAATACGAATATATTCAATAATTGACCCTAATATGAAAATCAAAAAACTAATATTTAAAGATATTTTTGAATTTTGATACATGATTTTTATCTAAAAGTCAAGATTTACTCAACTTGACTCAAGTTAGTCAAGTTGAGAATTAACATGAGAGAATCTTCTCGCCAATCAATCACAAGATATTGAATCCACTTTTACCTTATAATTGATCCAATGATGACATCTAATATGTCGACTACTTAACACGTATGTTGTATTTATAACTTTTTCAATTTAATAATTAATAAAAATAAACTACTTTGATAAAACTTGGATGTTACATAAAAAGGTGTTTTTGTAAGAATTTTGTTCAAATTTCAAAATTAGATAACCCAGTCAAAACTAAATACACATTAATATGGTAGGGGCAGTGTCGTCTCCGAGAATGCTAAAAACAAGTTTAGTACCGGGGCAAAAAGAAATAATGGGCCCCAAAATAAGAAAATATTTACCATAACCTTTGTTGGTTTTTCAGTTACATGTCAACTCTTACCAAGTATGCTAATTAACTTTTTGTTTGGACTAAAAACAATGAAGATCGTCAAAGTATAACTAAAAAGACCAAAATTATGGGCCCCTTCAAAACTTGGGCCCAAGGCACAAGCCCTTCCTGCCTTGACTCAAAGTCGGCACTGGGTAGGGGTGAGATTGGGTCGGTTTTTACCTCAAACCGAAACTTTCAGTTTTTGAAAACCAGAAACCAATAGATTCGGTTTTTGTTATGTTCGGTTTGTCGGTTTTCGGTTTGTGCTTGGTTTTTTTTTTCCTAAAAAAATTAATATATATAACTTATTATGGCATGCTTTATTAATAAAAATTCTAAGCTGTTTATTAAAATTGCATTAAATTGAATTTTGTATTGAGAATGTATATAAAAAAACTATGACATCTAGGGGGTGTTTGGTAGGAGGGAATCATAGAGAATGGAAATGTAATCGAGAATAGAAATAGTGAGAAAGAGAATGAGTATTTGGAAAAAGAATGGATTTCGTTGTTTGGTACCCACAGAGAATGAATATATATAAAAAATAAAATTTTAAATAATAATACATTTATTACATATAACATCTTCAAAAAAAAAAAAAAAATTGTTTCCATTGTCACTCATTCTCTACAATTTGTAGAGAATGGAGATAATGAAATTGATTCCCCTTTCTACTTTCTCATTCCCTTTCTTCGTCGCAAACAAACAAGGAAAGTCTTTCCCATTCCTTTTCTCTCCTTTTCATTCCATCATACCAAACACCCCATATAGTATTTATACGAACAAAAAGTGTACAACTTAATTTATAAACAACACAGATTTGTAAATTGTAAATTCTTTGGTGCACTGTACGTGATTTATACTAATACAAGTTACAAGCTTTAAACTTTCTGTTTATAATCTATATCAAAAATAAAACATAACTTAAAACTAACATTTGTACATTTACTTGTTAGATTAATAATATGTAATATGTATAAAAAGTTATATATAGTAAAGTAAAGGTTTGGTTCGGTACGGATTTTCATATGAAACCGAAACCCGAACCAGTACATTCAGTTTTTGAAAAACCAAAACCAAACCAATTCGTTGGGTTCGTAATCAGTTTCGGTTTATTTGGGTTTTTTTGGTTTATGGTTTCTCGGTTTGGTTTTTCTCACCCAAACCTCCTCCCTTCTACAAGAGTGAAGAACGAGGATCCCTTTTTAACATTGAATTCAATTTGATTTTTCTTTAAAAAAGGACATTGACACCAGTCAACCACCATCGGATTCTTTGGGATAATTATTGTCCTTGCCACCCGGGTGGTGGGGAACCAAATGTGTTCAAACTTTTTATTATTTACAATAGACACCCAAATGTCTTCAATTTTTTTATAATAATTACAATAGAAGGAAATGAAAATAATCTTAATATTCAAAAATAAAAAATCATTAGTACTAAAAGGTCATTACAAATTACAGATTTAAAATAAAATATATAATAATAGTAAATGATAACTTTCATATTTGTAAGAAAAAATTGCAAAACCCGTGTCTTAATTTTGATGATGAATTTTAATTATTTGGCTATTTTCTAATTTTGAAATAGAAACCAGACAATCGTCCGGAAGAAACCCCACTCTGCATGATACGCCGGTTCAGTTACCAATCTTTCCGGTCATATATTTATTCCACAAAAAGGCATACACACACTGCGTATTTCTTCCGTCAATATGTAGGTAAAAAAAAACTCATCAAAATCCTAACGCTCATTTTTCATCCTCACATTCAGTTGCATATATATATAGATATATAAATCAACTTTTTACAAGGAAAAAAAATTAAAAAAAATCTCCTGTCACATTGATATGGGTGCGTAATTTGTCTTTTCATTTCAGAATTTCGTCATCTTCATCATAATTTTTAAGTCGGCACCGGTTGGGTGAACACGCACACGAACCGCCACGTGGCATTGCCCTCGGTTTCACAGTCCCTCTTTCACACACATTTTTGTCTTATCCGTTTCAAAATTTCCCTTATTTCTGCTTACATTTCCATATTTAAAACCGATAAATCAGACTTACTATATTCTATACTGATAATATAATAATAGTAAATGAATAATCATTTTGTGAGTTAGGGTTTTATTTGGAGGGGATATGGAGAGATTAAAAGAAGAAAAGGCAGCAGCAATATATGAGATAGGGGTAGTAGTTCCAAAGAGGATAGATGAACAAATTGGGGAAGGATATGGTTATGATTGTGTTGAATTTCTAGTTAACGAATTCCGAAAAGTCGGTTTCATCGTCGATACAGTTACTGGCCTTCATGATCAATTCCTCAAGGTTGTTTACATTTCTTTGTTTTTCACTCTATGAGTATGTATGTATTTAGTCCTTATTCTTAGTCCCATGTGGCACACGTAATTAATACAATTTATGATTTTATTTAGAGGGTTAGATTGTATTCAATTTTCAAATCGTTTATTGTGCAGATATCAATCTTGAAATTTATTCTTATTATAAGTACCTGTTCATCCATAATTTCCGATATAAGTTGCCATGTCATCAAAATTGGTGTTGCGTTAGCAGTTACAATTTATATGAGCACCTGTATGGTGTCGGTGTTGTTCAGCGTTTGCTTGCTTTCTACACACACATTAAATCATAGTAAATGAAGGAGGTTGTCTGGGACTGAGATGAGTGATAATGGGGTAAAAATGGTGTGTCTGTAGTGGCATGGAAAAATGATGTGGCGTTTTGGTGCACTAAATCCTTCTATATATCTCTTATTATTCGACTTCTACAGAAGCTGAATTATGTTATATCCTGTTTTGATTTTGCAGTTGGCAGCGCCAGTGGAAATATTGGGGAAGGCAGCTGTTGAGTTACAGTTAAAGAAAAGAACTCAAATAGGTAGCGTTGCAATAGTCTGCTCCGTCAATTTTGTCTAGTTTGTTTTCTGAACATATATGTTGCAGGGGTGGATTTACAATTCGAATGGGATGAATCCGAGGCTTTTACCAGACAAGCTGATGGTTCATTATTCAGTTGGTGCGAGCGTTTCCGTTGCTACAATCACATGATTTATGGGATTGTAAGTTTTTCTATTCAAATAACTGTAAACTTTGATCACATAACATCAATGTTTCACTATGTATAGATATGATAAACAAGCTAATTTATAGTCAATGAGTTATATTAATTCAATAGCTGATATAACTAAAGTTACAATGGACAGGTTAACAAGAGTGAGTCTACTATTATATTAAAATCTAACTGCAGAGATGTTAGATGGGAGCCTGCGGAACCACTTGTGTGGAAGTTGGAAAAAGAAGCTATTATTAAAGAAGTATATCCTATCCATGGTAGTCAACTATACTTACTTTGTTCATCGTATTAGATTTCATCATGCTCTGTAAGTGACATGCATTATTGTTTGATAGATGAGATAAAGAGAAAGCAGCTTTTAAAACGTTGGGCTCTAAACTGGCGGGACTTCACAAATCAGCCTATTGATGAGATATATGATTACTATGGAGCCAAGGTAAACTAGTGGTTGGTTTTGGATAATTTTTCTTACTGTGAAAAGTTCATTTCAAGTGGGATGATTTCTTTTTTTTCTTTTTTTTTCTGGTCCCATGAAATACTTTGTAGATCGCAACATATTTTGCTTTTCTTGGGATGTACACAAAGTGGTTGTGTTTTCCTGCTGCGTTTGGACTTCTCTTGCAGTTGGTTGATTTTGGGTATGTTCACGTTCTTATGTTTTATGGGCTTTATTAGTCGCCTACAATTATGTGGATGTTAAACACGTTGTATTTTTCCCCCAGATCTTCGCAGTTATTTGTGCTTCCCTTTTTCTTTATATGCATAGTTTCGTGGGCGGTCTTCTTCTTCCAATTTTGGAAGCGGAAGAACTCTACGCTTTTGGCCAGGTAATACAAGATCTCTGTGTTAACAGATACATATATTATCTGAATTTTGTGCCACCTGGCATTGTTAATCTCCAATTTACAAATTGTAGGTGGCAAGTCTGTTACTCAGTGGGAGCTGAGTCTGCTTATAAGTATATGGACACAGAGTGGAGTTCCTTTCATTCATCTGTAGAATCTATTAAAAAGTTAGGAGCTGATCATTCCAAGCAAAAAGAGAAGTTTCAAAGAGAAGAATGGTTTGGTCGAATGATGCGATTCAGAAATGATGCATTCATTATCTTGAGCATTATATGTCTTCAGCTTCCTTTTGAACTGGCTTATGCACATCTGTATGAGAGCATTGGATCTGATTTGTTGAAGTGAGCAGTTACTTGAAGTTCTATTTGTTTTCTTTTAGCTCTATTTGTTCTGTGCATTACGATATTTTGGTAATGAAATATTCAAATTAAAATTTCAGGTTTGGGCTGACGGCAGTGTACCTATTTGCGATTCAGTATTTTACACAGATTGGGGGAAAGGTGTCGGTGAAGCTAATCAAGGATGAGAAGAATGAGAACTCTGAATACAGAGCTAACAGTTTGGTTTACAAGGTCAGAACACAGAAGTATGCATTGTATTCCTTTTAGTTCTTTTTAGAGGTGGCAAGATGGGTGGGTGGGTAACGGTTGGAAATGCGTTCACATTGTCATGTTTTTGTACGATTGGAATTGGCCTGTTTTAGGTTGTGTTGACCTGCAGAACATTCTTTTGGCCATATTTTTGGACATGAGCTACAGTCACGAAACCAATACCTTAGTAATAAACTAATTCTATAAAATAAAACAAGTTATGCTGAAGTTAACATCTTATATTCCCTCAGATTAACAAAAATAATATGCAAGTCCAATCTTGGCATGCAGGTGTTTGGGCTTTACTTCATGCAGTCATACATTGGAATACTCTATCATGCGATTTTGCATCGTAATCTTATGACTCTTCGTCAAGTAATTATTCAGCGGCTAATCATATCAGAGGTAGTCAATATTTTTATTTATCTGCAGTCTCCAATGCAGGTATTTTATTAGAAATTCTTGTCTAGGTGCTGGAAAATCTGATAGAGAACTCACTACCCTACATCAAGTACAGCTATAGGAAATATAGAGCTGTTCGGTAGGCCCTTTGACTTTGATCTTAATTTTTTGAGCTCCATTATTTGTATTGTAGCTAATTTTGCTGGCTCATTATTTTTGCAGCAACAAGAAAAAAAGGGAGAAATGGCTGGCAGGCAGAAAGCCATATTTTAATTCCCGGGTAGAGAAGGAGTACTTTAAGCCCAAGTATTCTGCTAGTATTGGCAAGGAACTCGAAGATGGGCTTTTTGACGGTAATATAGTATATTCAAACGTGCCACGAGAGGATTTTAGTTTCTTTTTCTTCTCTTTCAGAACACTTAATTAATAAGTCCTTGTGCAGAGTTTTTGGAGTTGGCTTTGCAATTTGGGATGATTATGATGTTTGCTTGTGCATTCCCTCCTGCATTTGCTTTTGCTGCAGTGGTAAATTGAAACCTTTCATCCTTTTCATTTCCCTCTTTTAAATTGCAGAATTTGATATGGAAAATCATAGTTTTAATATTTATGATTGTGGGGTAAAGAACAATCTTACAGAAATTAGAGCAGATGCATTGAAGATTCTTGGCATGTATAGGAGACCAGTTCCCCGAGTAGCTGCGACAATAGGGGCTTGGCTCAACATATTTCAGGTGCTCATTCGTTTTCTGATCCCTTTTATTTGTATATATGCCCCATTTATTAATCTTATACAGGAAATTGATATTCTACTATTGATTATTGAATATCAGTTTTTGATCGTTGTATCAATATGTACAAACTGCGTGCTTCTAGTATGTCTATACGATAGGGAGGGGAATTGGAACATCTCACCTGGCCTTGCAGCCATTCTCATCATGGAACATGTCCTCCTCCTCATCAAGTTTGGCTTCTCAAGGATTGTACCTGAGGTACGGATTTATTCATGTTGGCAAACTTATTTTTTTATTAATTGGCCGATTTGGGGTGTACTTAACACTTCAAATGAGTAAATTAAAAACTAAGATTAAAGGGAAGTGAGTCAAACTAGTTGAAGTTTCCAAGATAATCTTATAAGGAATATAACCTCTTAATTGTTATGCTCAATAATAAGTTTGAAATTTGCCTTTTGTGATAATGTTTGACCTAAGGTGATGTTTACACCAAATAGTTTGCTTTTTACACCAAAATGACAAGTTAAAAAGCACAAACTGCACAACACTTCGAAACATAAGTTTTGGTGTATGAAGAAAAATGTTTGGTGTAAATATAATTTGTGTATATCAAAGACAAAGTGTTTAGTTAACTTGGCACAGCCTGTTTAATAATCACCCATTTTGACCAGTTACCAATCTGCCAATTTACTACTTCCACACTCTTTTCAATTCTGCTTTTAAATGACAGATTGTTGTTCATCAAAAATTAATATTTGGTCTTTTTATAGGAACCTGATTGGGTAAAAGCAAACCGGATGAAGAATGCAACTCAAGCACAAAACATGTGTTCTAAGCAGCTTTTGAGAAATATTTCCGGTGGTAGAGGAATGCTCGTTCCAGGTACACAAAAAGATGATTAATAGTTGCATACAAGAATGGTAGTTCAGCACATATACACCTTAGACTAGTTCCTATATCAGAGTTCCTACTTTTTGTATCTAAGAGAAAAATGGTGTCTTTAAGGATTGTAGCCAGTATCTTACCTCCATTGACCTTATTTGTCTGTTTTGAACTTTGTTCAATGAATTGTAGAAAGGTAATGATAGCATTTAGATTCAACAAAAAATTAAGATTGTATTGGATTAGAAACTGTTCGGAGTAATTACATTTAACTATTTGTAAACATGCAAACTTTACACTCGTTGCTGCTCCCTTGTGCCTCACATTTGATATCAGGGTTGTGTTGTTGATTGCATTCGATGATCAGTCTGTGGTCATACTGACTTGGCCATCAGAAATGGACCATCGATCAGGCTGGCAGAATATTCAGCTTATGGATGATCAGCTAACCACGAGAGCTTCCTTCACTGACTTGACGAGCACCAAAGCGACCACTAACTTGGCGGGCATATCGAACAACTGCCTTGGCCCATCTTTGGATTTCAGACTTAAACTTTTTTGAATCGAGTCTTTTCAATGAATTCCTTCCTGGGTCAATGGATATCTCCATGAAGGAGAAGCATCGATCATAGCGTTGTCTCTTTTCATCTGGTGGGTGCACGGTGACACTGCTGTTTGGAGATTGAGGAGCTGCTGAGATTCCAGCAGGCTTCACGGTGGTAATTACTTCCATTTGGGAGTTGATGGTATTGAATATAATGAAATAATCACGAAATGGTTGGTTATAAAGGGTTGAATTTCCTTGGAGAACAATCGTTAGATTTGTAGGTTGGTAGTTCTTGAAACGTGTAGGTTAGGATCTCATTGACCATTGACTTTTCTAATATTCCATTCGAATATTTAACCATAACCTCTGGTTAAATTGCTCACAAATTAGGTATTAATTAAGGGACTTGGTCAATGTGAATGAAGATAGTGACTTTACCATTAGTAAAGATGTATACTTCTATAACATCTAGTTAATTCGTTTTATGTTTATTCCGTAAACTTCTAAGAATAGGCTTTGTAAAAAAAATACACTTAAAGATTGAGTAGGAAAATTAATACTATGAATTTTGCTAAAAATAGTCTTAATTCAAATAAAGTTATACTACATGGCTGTGAGCCGTTTTAACCATGTTCGTATAGACTATATTAATTTGTCACCTTTAGAGTTGAACATATACTGCAAGAAACACTAGAATAAAATGTGATATGAAAACATCAATGACGATAAAAATCAAAAGAAAAATGATAACATCAATGTTGCGGATTGTAACCACTTAGGCTACTTTTGTACGAGTAGTTAATTTGATATATATTATAATAATAACAGGCACCTCAATCACTTTTTAAAGTTTAGTGGACCGTCTTTACATACCTATTCTAACCTTATAAATTTACTTTAGCCATTTACAATAATTGTACATATTATACTGTACAGAATACTATAAAGCATATATTGTTATAGATGGTTAAATCTTATTATAGATTTATCATTTCCAATTTTAAAATAAACGAAAATGAAAGGACATCAACATCTGTTGAAATTCCTAAAGAATTCAAGTTTTGGTGACGACCTATTAAAGATATCATTAAAATATAATCATCACTGAGATTGTCACGTTGTACTTGCAAGACAGAATTAGGTAACGTGAAAGTTTGCCGATTAATATTTCAATTCATAATGAATTCCTGCTTAGATCCAAAAGCATATGTAATGGGTTGTTGTCATTGGCTGCGTTGTCCGTTACGGAGCTGACAACGTTAGTAGGCCGAGGTCGTTGGGGCCATGTTGAGTGTGGGATGTGTGAGGGTGTGAGGGTTTTTTTATGGGATACTATAGGTATAGTGATTTGGGTATTTTGGTTCCAAATTTTAATGTGATTGTCACGGTGTAATTGGTTGTTGATGCGGCACATCTTTTCGAAGTAGTTGTGTGATTTTTACTATATTATTTTCAAGGCAAGGCGCTGTTAATTAAATGATAATATACATTAAAAATACAATAGCTTTATGTCACGTTTAATCTGTTTTTTTTTTTTGTTCAAAAGTTACTTGGTTTGGATCTCACCTGTTAGCCACTAAAGATGAAAAAGTTGTTCAAATTAGCTCATCTAATCATGGTTAATAAAAGTTGTTTATTTAGTAATTACAAAAGGGTGTATCGTCAATAGGCCATTAACTTTGAAAGTTGCTTTTAAGGTCAAAGATAAAACACTAGTTAATCCTAAAACCAGCAAATGGCTTGTTTATTTGAAGTTTATGCATGTTTTTCATATTTTAGTCTAAAGAATCCTAGGCTGGAACACGGAGTTCAGGTGAAAACTGAAAAGTTTGTGATTTTGGACTTTGATTTTCACATGACATTGCTAAGAAAGCAAGATGCACATGGTAATCTACTGTAGCAATCACTTTATTCCAAGATGTTCCACTGCTAAAAACTAAAAAGCATAATTAATCATGTCAAAGTTTTTGTTTAAGGTCTTACGTAAGTAAATAAGACAATTCGATTCAATGTATCTATACTATCCACGAATGCAAAAGAACTACTTGATCCAGTAATAAACAATGTATTGTGATACATGCTTGATGTTTCAAAATTAATTTGAGCCCAAGACAAACTTGATGGTTCAATTTACTCTACTCATACAGTTTCGTATAATAAATGGAAAAAAAAAAAAATGGTTATCCAAATTCAATTTTGAAAAATTTGAAATGGATGGCTTAGAAAACCCTTAAAAATTTTAAGAACGTGTTTACTTGTCAAATGGAAAACTTAAATTTTAAGAATGTGTTTACTTGTCAAATACTCAAATGGAAAACTCAGAGAGCATTCCATTCTTAAAATTGAAAACGAAAACGATAAATTGAGTTTTCAAGAGTGTGATCACAAATTAGAAACCAAATTTTCCATCACGTATTTTTATGAAAAATAACATATGTACGCTTAAACGAGTTTTATCTTTTTCATATTTTCTTAAAAGATTTCTAAATAGCACTTTAGTTTTCTACAACAAAATGCACCATACATAAGTTATAAATTAGAAAAATGACTTCTTATTTCACAGAAAATCTGAACTTAAAAAGAGCCCTATGAAGAATATAAACAACACATGATGTGTCAATCTTTAAATTTTCTTTCCTCTGGCAGCATTTTGATAAAATTGATTGAAGTCCAGACTTTATAAAGCATAGAAGGATCAAAACTGATTCAACTCCCGGACAGTAGTCCTAGTCAATGAGCCATTTGCTTCTTAGATGGCTGTAGAAACAAAAACCCAGACAACCAATCCTTCATATGCAGGAAGAATGTTGCCTTCAACCAAAGACGGTAAAATAGCTGATAATGACAAGCCACAACAGCGTATAGGAGGTGAACAGTGCATATAATATCAATATTTTGCAAAACCATCAAAATTGTACTCTAACAAAAGTTATAACCAAATCCAGTTGCGCAACATATAACTACTCGCACGTAAAACCAAACACTTGCCAAACAAGACGGAACAGCTAGAAAGTGATACGATGAATATCAGACGGTAGGCAAATCACAGCTTCACTTCCTACCATGGATCCTAACTGCCTGTCTGTTCTTCTTCTTCACACCAGACTTTGAAACCTTAAGGCTTCTGTTCACTGCACTCAATCTAGCAAGAGCAGCCTTCTTCAAATCTGGCCTGTAGTAGTTGTTTACCACCTAAAACAAACAATGCAACGGCCACAAAAACAAATAAGCAAGAAAACCAAAATAAAATATATGAAAGATAAGAACCACTTTATACTAGTGAAGTTGTTTAAATAAAACATATGAATGATAAGAACCACTTTATACTAGTGATGTTGTTTAAACATTATTTTGTATATAGATTTGCAACCAACGCCTAGTAAATTTACTTGGAACATGTGAGCAACAGCTGAGCACATTAAAGGAAGAGAAAATGTCACAAATGGTCCCTGTGGTTTGTCGTATTTGCATTTTGCCCCCTGTGCTTTTTTTTCGTTGCAACGGGTCCCTGACCTTTTCATTTTCGTTGCCAGAAGCCTCTGACATTAACTTCTGTTAAATTTGGCCGTTAAAACCCTTCACGTGCGAACCACACGAGGGTATAATTGTCCATTCCATAACCACAGGAACTATCTGCGATAAAATCATATTTTAACTTTTTTGATCAATATTAAATAATGATATATAATACAAATATGACTATCTGCTCCAAAAAGTTTTATATATGTGGAGATCATCATCCATTTCAAGATTCTTTCATCCAAAACCCATATCCTCCTAAAATGTCACTCACCAGAATAAATCACTGCCCACTGCCGCCCGCTATATCCTCTTGCCGGGAAATGCACAATCATCCCTCGATCTAGTTCTTCCCCCTTCCAACTTCTTCTTTCTCTCATTTCTTCTTTCCATCATTTATTCTTTCCTTTCTTTTCTAGCTCGCCGGAAAAAGGCGATGTCCCCATAAATAACAAAGCATCGGTAGATCTGAAAAAGATCCTCCCTCTTTGGCTACAGGCTCCGGCCACCGGAGAAAAAGACCCACTGACTGCTTTGCTTCAAGCCGTCGTCGACCACCGGAAACTCATTCACCGAACAAAACTTCTTCTTTTCTTCTTTCCTTTTTTTTCTTACATTTTTATATATGTATTGTTTACTAGAAAACTTTGTAGTGTATATCTCTTAATGTTTGTTTTTAAGTAGGATTTGTTTCTTTTTTTGTTTGAGAAAATAGATATGAATATAATCAATAGATACACAGTGTATTTATTTACGTATATAATTATATATATGTATACTAAATACATAATGTATTTGTTTATATATGTGATTTGTTAAGAAATTGTGATTGTTTCTACTGGATATCTGAGAAAGTAAGTATGCAATTAAAGCTTATGATATTGCTGTATTTTTGTTGTTTTTATAGACCAACTATAATGGTGAAAGAAGTAATGTGATCATTCTGAGTATTTGATTAGAGTTTCATTCATGTAATAAATTTGATTTTCGAGTTATAGATTTTATGAGATAAAAAAGTGATTTAGAGGTGTATTTATTAGAGTTGTAAATCGATTTGGTGTAATGAAATGGCTTATTAAGAAGGCAGTACAATTGATTGATTGAGAAATATGGGTTAGGGTTTTTAGCATTGGCCGGATTTTGTGGTGATGGTGGTTTGTGGTGGTTGTGGCTGGATGAAGAAGGTGGAAGAAGAAGGAGAAAGAAGGTGTTTTTTATGTAAGTGGACGATTATACCCTCACTAACGGTCCAAAATTAACAGAAGTTAGTCCCGGGGCTTCTTGTAATGAAAAAACGAAAAAGGCAGGGACCAGTTGTAACGAAAAAAAGCATAGGGGGCAAAATGCAAATGTGACAAACCATAGGGACCATTTGTGACATTTTCTCTTAAAGGAACTTACGTAAAGACTACAACGGACTAACGGAGAAAGGGAAAAAAGGGTACCAGACAACAGACCAAAGTAAACATCTTTTTGACAAAAAGCACACGATATATGTCAATTCTTGCAAGTAAGAAAGTTTTAGATCACATTCATCAATCCAGCAATTGCCTTGTCACTAATTGATATAATAAAATATCTAAGCTAATCCACACTCTACTGTTCCCATTATTTACAAGTATCATATAGTCTCAGAAAAACATACAACTTATAACAAACGAACTCTAACCAAGAATGTAAAATGCACAACCATAAACAAGTGTGCATATAATCAAGCCAATCCAATCTATTGCTATTGTGCTTAATCATACAAATCTAGGATTAAAACTAACAGAGATTGCATCCAGTACACATAATCTAATACTAAAAACTGAAATCACATAACCATAACTAGTATATAAAAAATAAACTAAGAATCCTTCATCAAAAGAGAAGCACACAAAGAAATGTAGATATACCTGGTTAGTTACAGCCTTGGCCATGCGGTAAAACTCCTTCTTCATAACAGACTTGTGAAGCAAACTTGCAGGCTTTCCCTGTTTCTTGGTCTTAGATGTTGCAAGCAACACCGCCTGGTCCTTACCCGCCGGCTGGATTGTCACTGTCTTCTTATTTGCCAATCCTATATGACAACAATAAAATTATTTATTATTATTAAATACACAAACATCATTACAATTATATACACATTTTCATATGTATACATATATATATATAGATAGATGGTACCAACCAGAGTGTTTGTAGGAGTTGAGATTGTAGAGATTGTTGGGCTCTTTGCTGAACTGAACACTTTGGGTGTTGTTACCAAATTCCTTCACGAGAAAACAGTTGTTTCTCTTTACGATCTCCCATATCAGCTGCCCTGGTACTGTCGCCATTATTACTACTTCTCTGCATATTATTTCAGTGATTCAATTACGTTTTTCTATATTACATACATAGATACAAAATGAATGAATCTATACATACACACACCAATTGAAATTAAAATTAGATCAGACGTACCGTTAGGGTTTTGCTCCGGCGGCTATTTTTACTCTGTGTGTATGTGTTTGTGAAAAGGGATTTTGTTTGTATATATCAATACATGTGTGCTTCTATGAAAACCCTAGCTTTAGTTTTATTAACCACCCCTCATGTTTTGGAATTTTACTTTTTTAATCCTTGTGTTTCTTAAATCTTGGCCCACTTAAGTTTGGCCTCATTTTTACTTGTTGGACTTTAGATTTTTGGGCCTAGGTTGTTTTCAAAAATTTATAATTATCTTAAATTTTATTTTTACACAAGGGAAAAATAGATTTTGCGCTTGGAAGAATAGTATTTTCACAAATCACAAGTGGGGTGCGTGCATATTTGACTTACAGAGTTACTCGCATCTTACATAACTTACACGGTAAAACTTTTAAAGAGTATGTCAATGTAAATTCTAATGATATTATGATGCGCATAAATGAAATACGTTTTATGATTAAGATCAAGTTTGTGTTAAGTTTTAACCTTTTTCCTGGAAATATGATTTTGATTATTAGATGGTCTGACATGCAACTTTTGAACCAAGGATTCTAAAGTCTCGTTTGACTCGATTTAGATCTAACTTCCCACACTGGAATATATAGAGGAAGACAATTTCCACACCAATTGAGCATCAACACTGTACACATTGATTTGCACTATGCTTGATGTATTAATGACAATTATGTATAATTTAGAAGTAAAAGTATATTAGAATGTCAGTTCTAAAAAAAAAAAAGTCGATGATGATAACAGAAATTAGTAATTTCAGACTTTCACTTATTAATCAAATAGGTGACATAAGATGCATGATGGCAATCCCCAAATAGTAAACACAGAATGTGGCAGCAATACAAATGTTTAATGCTTTCAAATAAATGATACTAATTTATTTCTGTAGTTTTCGCTATGGAATCATTTCATTTCACACAATCCTGCAAACCTTAAAACATGGAATGTGTCCAATGCAATCTAATTATCAATTGGTCTTTCTTACAAACCACCACCCTCATCTAAAACTATATATACACGGGAATCCATCTTCCCACACAAGTTGTGCATATAATCATGGATTCTCAATGATTTACACACATCCTTGTTCTGACATACTGCTGGCAATGGTCAGAAATGCAGAGATGACTGCCCCGTGTATCAAAGCCCTAAGAAAGCCAATACAAGAAGAAGAATAAAGTTAGGACCCAAATAACGGAAGGTTTACGGGAAACCACTGGGGCTCGTCTGAGAAATGTCTTACTCAGGAGACTCTTTCTGATAGCCAAATTCGACTGCTGCTTTGACAGCTCGTTGGTATGTCTGTTTCATTGCTTCCTGCCATTAAATAGAATATTATTCATGTATCTTAGAAATTAAACTAATGACTTTCACTAGGTGCTGTCCTGTAGAAGGAAAGAAAGAACAATTGCTCCGATTGTTTATGATGGAAACTTATCAGTATAGATAGCAGAATGGGTGCTTAGGGCTTAGTTGGTAATAAGTTAAAACATGTAATTTTTGGGGCGGTATACAACAGGTTTGGGGAGCCCCATCAACACATTTTGTCAGGTATATTTTTTCTTTTTTTCATACGTTTAACATAACTTTACACCACTCTTGGTAAATTGACGCTCCACCATTTCCTGAATACAACAGCTTTTTCCTGAACCATTTGAGCTTTTTCTTTAATAGCTAAAAGTTCTATATACTAAAGGAAATGGAAATGCCTATAACCCGAATCGACACATTTTCACATAAGGGTGAAATACTTCTACTTTATAAAAGAGAAAAAAGCATTATGAAATGGAAGCAGTGATATTTCATTGGTTCCTTGCCTGTAGTTTAGACTCGAAGTCCTCAGGTGCCCAGTTCAGATTGTAGTCTTTTAGCTCAAGCTCACCAGCAACGACCTGAGCGTTATCATACAAGGAAAATGAGGAACTTGATTAAAAGATAACACTTACACAAGATAAAAGAAAAAAAGTTTAGATTTTTCATACCCCTCCAGTGCCAGCTGCTATGGAAGGAGCAATGAGAATATTCGCCCCCTTCAAAACATCCATTGCTTCAGGAGTACATGGCATATTTGAACCTAAAAATAGCATATAAAGATAGTACTACAATTAGAGCATAAATGATATTAGCAAAACAGTTCAAAGAGCTAGCAAGAACAAGAATACCTTCAACAATTATACGGCATCCCGAATTAACCAAGTTAATGGCATCAGTATGATCAATTTCATTTTGTGAAGCACAAGGAAAAGCAACATCACACCTTTCATTCCAAGGCTTTGCTTCATCATAGTACTTTGCACGAGCATAGGTCTTTGAATAATCTCTGGAGGTTAAAACTAGATTTGTTTAATAAATAAAGATGAACTGCCTATTTACAAAAGGGAGCACAAACCTTAAAGTCCTATGTTGCGCTTTGATGTCTCTCAGGAAAGATAGTTTCACGAAATCAAATCCGTCCTCATCTACCAAATAACCTTTCGAATCTGAAATGTTTTTACACAATTTATAAGTCATTCAATTGAACAATTTTATCTCATATTTAAGTTTCACTTGTTGAATATGGCAAGGGTGTCAAAATGAAATCTGAAAGACGAAGGTTACCTGATACGGTTACGGGAAGGGCACCATATGCCATAAGCTTCTCTAATACATGCATTGCTATCTTTCCGGACCCACTAACCACGCATCTACAAACACAAAATAGACAAAACTTTGAATTTGTCTTTTGGACGGATTATAGAAATCATTTTTTTAGGCTTTGGGACAAATAGATTCTCCTTCATCTAAAAACACAAAATAGACAGAAATTTGGATTCGCCTTTTGGGCCGATTATAGAAATCGTTTTTTAGGCGTTGGGACAAATAGATTCTCCTTGCATCTATATTCTGATTCTTGAGGGATTCCGATTTCATACAAACCGCAACAAAATAAAGTATCAATAGGTAATATAAAATCACCTATTGACGTGTTCTAATAACCTAATTCAGAATACTTTCAAGTTTCAACACCCAGTCCATAAGACTTCTTTCTTCTTTTTTTTTTCTTTTTTTTTTTTGCAAAAATTATATTTTGATCATATTAGTAAAGTCTTCAACAATCAGAATTTGCCCAACACTGAAGCTTTAATTTATTAGAACTTCAAACAAGCACATCCAAAGTAGTTAGGTGGAAAACCTTAGTCCTTTGAGTTCTTTGTTCATGTCTGCAAGCATAAGTTGTGCAAAGAAAACCTGTAAAAACAATTGAACTTGGTAAACCCTTTTTCTTTATAAAGGCAACATATTAGAAAAGCTTAGAAGAAGGATTACCAATCCATAACCAGTTGCTTCGGTACGCAGGCTGGAACCAGACCAGTTAAGTCTTGGACCTGTAAAACTTCCCTGCATAATAATACCAAATTCAAGTGGGACATAATAGCACTTAAAGGTGGAAAGATGCTCAACTGGGTAAAGGGTCAAATAGGTTTAGGTTGAAACGGGTCATTTAACCCAGGTCAAAACATGCGAGACCTGATTGGTTGGCATACACAACCCGTATTTGTCCTTTTAAATAAAAATGTTGTTAACAAAACTCTAAATCATTAGAAACAAGATATAGGAAGTTTTATGAATTTTAAAAAAACTTTGTAAGACTTCAAAACTATTTGATCCATTCCCCTTTTAGCTGATTTATTTAATCCAGCCCTTTTTAGATCAAACACATCCCAAATCAACACATTATAAACAAAAGTATCAAAATTGCAGCACTCAATGCAGCATTTAAGTGAAATGAATTACACAGCTCACCTGAGAATGCCCAGCCAGGCGTCTATATTGACCATAGAGAAAACCCATTTCACGAGTGCCAACACCCATCTCCTCTGAAGGAAGATCCTGATAAATAAATGAATAAATATTGCACATATTTAGTATCTAAGGATACGGAAGTAATGAAACTGAGTTTATATACCTTATCGGGACTAATGTAGCGATACAACTCATCCATATAGCTCTGGCAGAAGTGCATAATCTACAAATATGTATCACAGATAGACCATAATCATGTTTATAAACATGGCATGACGATTTCATGTATATATAGTAGAGGTGATCATTTTGACCCATTTACTATTAATAGGTTGATGTGGGGTATGTTTTAATCCCAACGAATCAGATTATAAAGACAATACCTCGTTGTCACTTTTTCCTTTTGGATCAAAATCACTTCCACCGGATGCTCCTCCAAGTCGATAAGGAGATAACGCAGTCCTTAATGTCTGTATGGTCAAACATTACAGAAAAATTGTCAAAATTACGACTTTTCATGGAATTTACAGAAGACAGCCCAAGGGGGGATTTATATGAACTTTATAACAATGTAAAAGGTAGAAGCTACCTGCTGAAAACCAAGGAACTTGGCAATGCTTAAGTTCATTAGTGGGTGGAAACGAAGGCCTCCCCTACTTGGACCCAACGTCTGGTTGAATTGGACCCTGAACCCTCTATTAACATGCATTTCACCTCTATCATCAACCCACGGAACTCGGAAAATAATCGTACGCTCAGGCTCTAACAACCGCTCCATGGTATTGGCATAGCTAGAACAAAGAAAAACTACATCTTTAAAACTTTACAAAAAAATCGCTACTGCTTGTTTCCCACTTGATAAATACCAAAAATTATATATAATTAAAAACCATATATCTATTTTTCTTTTAATAGAACTAAAAAGGTTGTTAGGCTTTGATACGCTATGGAAGACTTTTAAACTTTGACCCATTTGAGCTATGTGACCAACCCAATTCTTATTCAAAATCATTTTGCCTCTCTTTGGTGACGCAAAATAACTGGCTTTTAGGTATATAGATGATAGATCAAATGATATAGATACGGTCCTGGTTGAAAACACCTACCCTGAGTTCTTAGAAATAACTCTTTCAAGGGCATGAATAACTTCTTGCACAGACTGTATGAACTCAACTTCATTAGGATCCCTTTTTAAGGCAGCTTCAACAATAGATCCAGCTGACTTTGACATCAGAGCTATCACAAAAGTCAAACCATCAACATATAATACAAAAAGAACACTAAAATAAGATTTTGACCATATTACTAGAATATATATTCACAGACCTTTTACATATACTGGCTTATCAGCAATGATCTTATCTTTAGAGGCCAATTGGAGGCGAAGAGCCTCTTTATGAAGCAAACTGTTGTTATGTTCTTCTAATGCACTCATTTGCATATTTCTACTGCCTTCATTTCCATAAGGATTTCTTCTATGCTTCCTACCATATTCCCTGCAGATCGAACAGAATATTCTAGTTGTACCTTCTTTTACATCAACATATGCCCATTTGTATGTATCTGCCCATTCTTCTCTCCATCTTTTCACCACCTTTTTCTTTCTTTTAGCCGGTAATGACTTTAATAGTTCCGGGTCATCACTTGGAAGTTGCACAACAGCCATATTTTTGTTTTCGTCATGATCATCAGCTGAAGATTCCTGCGGCGGGACAGCAATAAGAGGGGTGTGAACAAATGTTGGATCATCATCCCCAGGCCCGATTTCCAGATCAATTTCTCCTCCGAGCTCTCTGACCACTAGATGATGCCTCTGCTGAATCAAGCTCATCTCATCCATTGCAGAATTCATCCCTAACCCGACAACCGGAAGCAACATTCAGCATCACAAGTCTATTCCACACTAAAGTCTTTTTCCTCTGGATAACCACAAATGAGTGACGTTAGCTATTTAAGATTTGCTACATTGGCCTCATGCACCCACAATAGAGATCGCAAAAGGACAGGTTTGGGTACTTGTCAATTTGTGTCCAGGTCAAAATATTATCTTTACTACGCATCAAAATTCAAAACGACTAGGTTCACCTTTTATCTATCTTTTAGTAAATGAGTGTTGCTTAATATGATTATCTTTCCACGTTGTATTATTGTTATATATAGAATACAGAAAAACACTCTTACTTGCAAAGTGAACGAATTTATCCCGTGGTTGAACATTCATGAGCACGTGAATCAGTACAAGGTAATATTTTACTCAAAATTGAGAACATGAAAAGTTAGGAACTGAATCACTAATCAATAATCATAGAGGAAATTCTAACAATTAAGCTACATTAACATCAACTTAAACAAAATATCAAAGCAGACCCTTGATACTAAATTGAATATGTGTATAACACGAACGAATACAAATAGGGACACAAGATGCTACAATCTAATATTTGGTTCATCCCCACGAAGTAATTTTGTGCATTTCCAAAGTATTCATCTGATCACAATAATCAGTTTTTAGCATTTGCATTATCAAATTTTGCTTAGATTAGTTGATTGTTTAGAGGTCAGAGTCAGAATATCAGATACTCAGGCTCATACTAGCTACAAATTAGTGGATTAGATCACTTATAGGCCCTAATTTTACCATCAAAATCTGCCAAACACCTAACACCATCAAGATTGGTTATTACAACTAGAAACAGAAAAAACACATCCAAATACAATCTCCATCCGCACATTGGATTAAAAAATATCTTCTAATCCTGATTAACAAGATCACATAATTCCAGGGTGCACATCTGAACACTCCTTGCAAATAACCGAGAGACGAAATGTAGGACAATAATACAAAGATGCAGCTTAAACCAAACCCTGTCCTCTGATTGGCAAAATCTCTTATAACAATGGTACAAGCTTTATATATAACAAATAACAAATTTGATATTTCCTGTGAGAAACACTCATACTTTAATGCTGAAAACCCCTCGGCACACAACATCTTTAACAAAAATCATCATGCTTAAAACCTTAACTACACCTTTCAGTATCCCTAATTACCTACACACAAAAATACTTAGTGGTGGGGACATACAGCAAAAAATCAAAGTTTAATCTTATACCTACAAAATTTAGTCAATATAAGACTCATAACCCAATTAAATCACCACTAATAAAGATTGTAACTTTATGACAATTAAACTAAAGGGTACTGCAAATAAAACAACCCCAGATAACAAAAAACCAAAAAAATGGGAATTGAGAACTTACTTGACTGTGCTTTGACTTCTTGACTATTGTGTGAAATTAATAAAGACAGTCAAGTGTGTATGGAATTTTGATTATACATTCCTTTTGGGGTTTGATCATAAAAAATTGATAGATACAGATATATAAGTATAGATATAAGAAGAAGTGAAATGATGCATGAACCCTAAATAATGTATAGTTTAGAAAAGGATAAAATTATTGTTGTTGTGTAGTGGTTTTTGGGATTTATATAAGGAAAGAAATGAGGAATTTAATATGGAAACAGAGCTGAAAAGGGAATGAAGAAGCAGAAATATGAGGAGTTTTAGATTCTAAAAGCATATATATAAAATAAAATTAAAAAATAAATAGAAAAGGAAGGAAAAAGAAAGACAACAGTAGTTGAAATAAATGAGAAGGGTGTAAGTAAAAATTAGAAGATGAGTTTAAGGAAAGAGACACGTCTTGTCTCATTTTAACAAAAATCATGGTTATAATATACTTGAGGTAAAAGCAAAATGATAAATCCATTTAAAAATTATTTTAAAAATCCTTTTAAAACCATAAAAATATAATATGTGTTATTCATTAAATTCTCTTTCTTAATCTTACCCACTGATTTTTACACATATCATCATCCACTAATTAGAAAGATTATTAGACGAGGATTAATCATTACCCAAGTTAAAAAGCAAGTGTCATATATATTTTAGTAATTCGTGAAAAAGCAGTAGTATAAATTAATAGGTTACACTTAGTTTCCCAACTCGTTACTTTTAAAGATTGTCCGCTCTCGATTTGGCTCAAAATCAAAACCCGGAAACCATTGGATTCAACTTTGGTTCGATTTGACTTTCCATTTTAGTTTGAGTCAATTTCCTGGTTTTTTTTATAATTACATGTAAATTTTTTTGCTCCTTATCATGTAAATTTGGAACATACAATTATTGCTTCATGATATTACTTGGTGATGGAGCATATAGTTTTGGATGAAATTATAAGCCTCCTTGTTATTTATTGACGCATGCTTTCTTATGTAAGTTTAATATAGTTCTTGACTTCTTGCACCATGTTAAAGATCAAAATGAAAAGGCTTTTCATTTTGGACTCTCTTCGACCAAGACATATCTGAGAAGGAAATTGATATTTCTACAATAGAATTTAGCCATCTACAATAAATATATAAATTTTCATGCACAGAATACAACTATATGATACAAGTATTGTTGTAGATGACTAAAATGTGTTGTAGGAATGTCATTTTCCTATCTGAGAACCACTAGTAGTCTAGTCCATCAATACAAATATAAAATAAATTAAAAAATATATAAGGTTTCGGTTCAGTTTTGTTTGTCGATTTTTACATATGAAACTGAAACCCGAACAGATCTGTTCGGTTTTTAGTAAACGAAAATCGGATTTTGTTTTTTTCAGGTTTTTTCGGTTTTTAGTTTTTAGTTTTTCGATTTGCTTTTTACTTATCCTCAAATTTTAATCGGTTAACCAGTAACTCTGTAAATCATAATCTAATCCGGTTTGAGGTCCAGTTTGGTTTTAAAAAGAATTGGTAACAACACATATTGGGGCCTTTCCATTTCTGATTTCCCTGCATCCATCTGGGTTTGAAGACCCCAATTCTATCGCGATTTGCTCTGGACTTATCCAGAATCCCAGATGGATGGGCCCCATCTCCATTAGCTTCCAAACAGGAATGAGACTTGTACTGATTCGGATTCCAATTACATTGCTATTGCTATCTATCGTTGGCACCAGCAACATAAACACAATGAATAAACGGATTATGAAGCCCACCAAAAAACATACAAACATTGATAAAAAAAAGCTGGAGTAAAACCAACCTAATTATTGAAAATCTAAAAAGTTCAAAAAAAAAAAAAGATTTTGCTAATATTTTTTACATCCACCTATTATTGTGTGAGTAGCAAACAACACTTTGACAACATATATTTTCTAGCTAGCCAGTACATATTGGAACCAAATTATTATGTAGCTAATTCCAAAAGCATAACACGAAATTAATTAATTACTCTACTACTAATTATTATCATCATCAATTAATTAGAAAATAATTAAACAGTATTACAACACATAGCGATAAACAAACATAGTGGAGTACAAGATAGAAAAACATATAGGATAGGATTGTGTTTTTAAGAATCAATCAATCTTCATAAATCCGACACTCGTCAGTCTCGGGATGTTCCTCACAAAACGACTGCAACGGATCCTTATTTTCATCAAGTTTTCGGCGGAGATCAGCTTTGGCTTGGCTGACTTCTTCCACTTCATCCCACGCCACCTTACATTCGTCGCTATCACGGTTTCCGTTGCAAATTTCGGTGGCTTCAACCACTTTGGCTTCGATGAGTTCGTTTAGCTTTTTTACTCTCATTTGTGTTCCTTTGTACTTTTTTGCTGATCCATCCCCGATTCCGTTTCTTACAACCGTTATACGACGTCGTGTTGTACTTATTGTTGGTGGAATACGGATCAGGAGGTTGGTATGAGATTGTGTGATGGATCTGGAAGACAAAGGAAAGTTGATGCAGCTCATCTCCATATTCGAGAGTATTTTGTGTTAATTTGCAGGTTCAAAAAAGCCAAATCAAATGCTATCTATGTAAATCTCGTGTGTTTTCCACTTTCTAGATTATTCTTTTTCCTCACAAGGAGGGGTGTTTGGTTTTGGAGTTCATTTTTGGGTTCGATAGAGAATGAGAATAAGGTTTTCTTTAAAAATTTATTTGGCCGGTAGGTATAATAATTGTGGGATGAGCTTTGATCACCACACAAATTATTACTCTAAGTTTGGATTTTAAAATATTGAAAACCAAAGCCATTACATTATGCATAATCAGAAACCATTCTCATTGGTAAGTTTATAAAATCAATTCTTACATAAATGCTCAAACCTAAAATGTTTAAATGAATAGCGTTTAAACCTCAATCTCTTATGAGGCTTTGTAATCGACTTACTACTAAATCACCTTTGCCTAGTTTTAGTTTCTACCATACATACAATGTAATAAAAGAGAAGAAAAAAAAAGGAATATTCTTATGTACAACTAAAAGTTGTAATATAATTACATAAGTTAAGGTATGTAGATGGACAGAGTACAAAGCTTTCTGAAAAGGAATTTACCAACGAAATGTTATTTGACAAGTAAATATAAGTTCTAATTTATCATCAATCTTAATTCCGGATGATGAAAATGAAAACACGGATCCATCGTGAAACTAAAATTTCATTCCTCGTTCTATAGTCAAAATCGAAATTTGAAAGCATCTAATGGCTAACAATCAGGCTCAAAACCAACACTAGACACGTCTTTGAATAGTTTTCTGTACAAATCCAAAGAGCTCCTGAGATCCAGTTTTGGATCAGAAAGTTCAATTAAACTTAATGCTAGAAATTATAACCTTAACTCTACATTACTATGCACTATAAAAATATTACACCCAAAGCAAAACCATTTCTGACAAATTAATAAAATAAAAAATGGAAGTACATGTACAATGTGTATATACCAGCGCTGCCAGAACTAATCCAAAACTTTTCCTCCAATATGCCTACCAAACCATCAACCAGGAGTCACTAACTTCATCGGTCACCCTTTCCACTCACAGCCAAGAACTTGCTTAGCTTGATTGATCGCTGCAGCAAAGGGTTCAAACGTAAAGATTACAATTGAAGTTAAAAACAACAAATGACCTGCTGAAAACCATCTTTTTAGGTTTGGTCTTCATATATCACTTTGTGTTTTTGTGTTACCATATGCTGCTCAGCATCAACTGTTAAGGCATATTTGGGTATCATCCTTTCGTTTGTTTGTCCGCAAAGTCTCTAATCATCTCTTTCAAATGCTGGGTACAAAAGCAAACTGTGTAATCAATTTGGAGCACATAATTGATCACAAAGAATATTATTCATATTGGTATTGCCTCTATGATAGTCCTGCTTCCATTATGTAGCAACTTTTTATACTAATGAATGGGTCGGTCACGTGCATCTATCAAAAAGATTAAAATTCACCAAGTATTTGAATTTAAAGAATATATGACCTCCTAAAACATTTTATTCAAAAAAAAGTTCAACCTTTGAAACAATACAAGTTTTTTATCATATATAATACAATTACCTGACACTGTTAATACATTTAGAATTGGAAGCATAAATTAACGGTTTGACCTGTTCCAGCTCATCGTAACCGATTTTCCCCCCAAACCAAAAATAAAATCTTCACTTATTCTAAGTTGCTTGGTTAGAAAAGTTTCTCAAATTAAAGATTACACGACCATCAGAAGACCCAAAACGTTATTTTGACAAACACATCTTATATTTTAACTTGCTCATTAAGTATATGAATAGGACTCCTTTGACCATGAAAGTCAATCTAAGATATGATCATTTGATCTTTGAAATAAGGAGGTAAATTTAATAAATCTATAACTGAGATTGAGTGGTTAGATAGAAACCTGTAGTTCATGATGAAGTATAACAAATATCTTCTTCAGCCGTTTATGTTTCTGCAACATCAAATCACTTCTACAGTTAACGCTGGAAAGCTCATAGATTAAATAAACACATTATATATTCAAGATCAACGCTCCGAGGTGAATACTGTTATTCAATCACCTAACTCCTGGCACACTGATTAATTACAAGTTTACAGGATTAAACCCTCCGATACCCTAAAGCAGCAGTATGACACATTTCTAATCAATATATCAGAGAAATAGGCAGTGTGCATACCATTCCACACTGGCGATAGGATTCCATTAACTGCTCCAGTACTTTGTTATATCTATCATCATCCGTTCCTTTAGCAAGCTCGAGGTCCCGTCCAAAAGTTTGAAATTCATTCCTGATTATTTAAGATTAAACTTCATTAGATAAAAATATCAAGGCAGGACCCGGTTCTAATAAATAGAAAATCCCGCACAGATGCTCGGTTTAAAACTTGCAAGGGTTATGATAAGCGCATAAGGCTCCTTGGCTAATGCAACAATTGGTAAGAAGGGTCCTTTTATGCACCCGCTCTACAATAGGAGTGGTTAATACTTAATAATGAACACAACTATCATGATATTGAGCTATGCGTCTCCTCTTTGTGGATCTTTATTATCAGTAGCACTTCTAGTCGTTAAAAGACTTTTTATACTTCTAAAAGTAATAACTTATTAAAATTAAATGAATCTTTTCATTTGGCGAAACCCGATGCAGCCTTCTCTTTGCATTCTGCATATATGGTTGGGGGTCACTAAGACGTAAAACCTAGAAATTGCAACTTAGATACAATTTTATATACGTTTAGACCTATATGGCTAATGTTTTATCTCGATGGGGAATATAAAAAAGTTTCAGCAACCAGGTCAAACAGGGTGAAATGCACCCAATACATTTTCAATGCATACAACTATCCAAAATCTTGTTATTCAAAGTTCTAAGCAAGTATTACTGTAATAATATCATATCATATTTGTAATCATAATTCAAGCATTTTTTCTTTGCTAAAACTTTTCAAAAAGGAAAAATGTGTTTGAAGGTCAACCCACCCTGACCAGACCCATAAAAAATGAGCAGTTTCAACCTACACCACTTTGACCTGTTACCCAAACTGCCCCACCCAAACTACCCTACCCACCCATCTTCCCATTTCAGCTCAAACGCGTGACCTTATAGTCACACCAGGGTTACCTTTCTTAATTTCCTTAAGGTTCATTTATAACAGAAATTCAAAAAAGAAAAAGAACTAAAGTTTGGCAACACCTGTAAGACTCTAAAACCTTGTTCAAAGCGTGGTAGATATCATACTTCTCACGATACTCCTGCACATATTCATTGTACCTAAACATGAAGAACGCAAACAGCATAGAGGCAATATCAGCGTCATGCTCAATTTAGGTTATTTTTATCACGCCAACTCATCATTGATGAGAAGGTTCTTTATAGGTGTTTCAAATAAGTCCACGCTGGTTGTAAAAGTGTAAAAGATAGTGCTCTACTTACTGCGGGAGATCTCTTATCGGTCCTTTCAACTCTGGCTCCTCCTTCTCATATTTGATATATGAAGCAATACTATCATTTGAACAAGACTCCATTTCCTTTCTCTTATCTATTGGCCAGAAATCTTTCCTTTTTTCTTTTAAATCTTTAGACTTGTGCCTTTTCTTATCTTTTGTCATAAGAGAAGCTACTTGTTTCTCATGGTTATGTGGTGGACCCACTGACACTTTCCTTTGACTGTCCGTGTACCCCTCCGAACCAATCCCCTGCTTTGCCCCAGCATCATGATGTCTTCCTCTACTTTGCTGTGACCCCACTTTGGGATGATCTACTTTTGAAATGGGCTTGCCATTTAGCCTTGTATAATCATCAACATGATTCTCAGGAGCAGCCTTTTTAGGTAGGCTCTGCTGAATGCCAGACATGCCAATGCCAGACTGAAATGGAGACGCCTTTGGAGGATCTAGACTTGCTCTTCCAACAAACTTTCCTTTACTTTCATCCATATTCCAGTAATCTGAACTTGATAATTTCTCAGACTGCTTAAAGGAATTATTTTTCTCAAAACGCTTTTTAACCCCAGAGGCTTCTTCATGTAAGTTCTCACGAAGTTCACCCATTTCTAAATCTGAGAGCTCTCTTCTAAGTGTAGGCCCACGCCCATTTATTACAGGTGACTTTTTCAAGTCAATGGGCAAATCCTTATTCTGTGATATCGATACTAATCCTGATTCCTTAAACTTCCCAACACTACTGTTATGTTTCTTTTGACGAGAGCCTGAATGTTTTCCTCCAGAACTCTTTGGAGGTCTTCTACCCTTGTAATGACCATCTTCATCTCGTGTATCTTTGTTAGCTTTACTATCTCTTTGCATATTAAAGTCATCGTACCCTTGTAAATCCCTTTCAGAGTACCCAAACATGTTGTCAAAGTCGGCAGGGGCATTTGCATGGGCATTTAAATCAATTGATATTGGGCCTGATCTTGGGGAATCTGAAACATAGTTTCTATGGAATTCACGATTCTCAACTTTATTATTATCATAATCAGAAATATCCCTAACATTTCTGTCTTTCAATTGATTGGCAATTCCCTTGAAAAGACCATCACTGGTCCCGTCAGGAGATCTAGAGAATGCTGGTTGAGGCCAGTTGTCTGATTTTAATCTTTTTGCATCTTCATTCATATCAAAATGAGTCTCAACAGATCCCCTTTTGAACAAATTTTCTGATGCGACTTTTCTAGAATGATCATGAGCTTCACTCTGTTGATAGTCAAGATGATTATTGAAGAGATTTGCAGTCTCATCGGCATAGCTATTCATACCTCTATCTGGGTATGAGTTGGTTAAATGCATATCAGCTTCCTGGTTATCTCCAAACAAATCTTTCTCAAGCTCTGCCAGATCAGAGCCATGTCCATCATCTTTTTCATCAACCATACTGGACTGTAATAACTTCTCATTGGGCTGTTTGTCATCATCACTCATAATATCTACATCTTCATCAGACCCCTCTTTGCTGTTAGCAGAAGCATCGCTTTCACTATCACTGCTACTTCCACTGCCACTTCCAGCAGGACTTCTGCTGTCACTTCCACTGTCGCTGCTGTCACTTTCACTGTCACTGTCACTTCCACTAGAACTGGCTGCAGGCCCTTCATTATTGTCAGGGATTTTTTCTTTTAATACTCCTGGGGAAATCTGATCAATATCAACCTTTTCTAACGTGTTGAATTCTTCATGAGGTTCAGAAATTAGGTGAGATGGTTCTTCAAATTCTTTCACATCGTTGGGTTTCAAGGAAACGTTAGGTTCAGCAGCAGGTGCTTCTCTGTAGTAATTACTGTTCTCCGGGGAACTAAAAAGGAAAATATTATGCAACCATTTCAGCATATGGCATAAATATTAAGAATCATGACAACCAAACAATTAAAGACAAATGTACAGGCAACTTTGGACAGACTATGATTTATTTCAGATATTGGAGTCATATACTGTAACGGTGACAATGAAAGATCAGAAGCCAGAACATCTAATGATGCAAGACATAAATAACTTTGAACATTATAAAGTCAGAATGTATATATAGCTGCTCGAAGAACAGTGACAAACTGACATGTCTTTACCAGTATACTCAGAAATCCATACAAAGCAAGTGAACATCAACAGAATAGCAGAACTTACCTTCCAATTTCAGAAAAAGTTTTCTTAAAACTTTCTAAATCGACATCAGGTTTCAAAACATATCTTCCTGGAGTCTGGAAAACAGCAATCTGAAAGAGATAACAATGTCATTCAACAGGCCATGAAGAACATTACAATAAAGAATAATTATAACACTTACTTTTTTCAAGACGGGCTCAATTTGCTTCACAGATTTGGGAACGGTCTCTCCAATAGCTTTCTCCAGAGCCTAAAAGATATGATACATAAGAGAATTAGATGGGGGAAACAACGGAAAAGAAGATCAGTGATTCAAATTTATATCCAATGTATTTATATCTAAAATTCATGCATTATACGCAATGGAATGGATCTTATGAACTGGTACCACATATATAACACACTGGAACCATTCTTAAGCTTACCTTGATGTTCATCCCCTGCGGCTTCTCCATTAAAAGAGAAATTAGCAAACCTTGCAAGTCAGTAGGTTTATTTCCCAATCTTTCATTGCTCCCTGGTTTATTTTGTACACCACCAGCAGGAAATCTGCTAAGCATTTCTTTCTCGGATGTGCTACCAGGATCTTTACTAGACTGAGTCAAAATAGTATCTTCTCTGTTTGCATGTAATTTACTATTCTTGCTATTTCTAAGTGGGGACAATGGGGCACCGAATTGATCAGGCGTAGACAATAATGGTAATGGTGAAGGTGAAGCCTTGACTTTGGAAGGAGTTGATGAGAACAACCCGCCTTTTCCACCAGATTTAGGAGGGATTACTGCTGAAATAGATACATGATAGCGATGAAAAGTAAAAAAACAGCTTCATAACAAACATTTACATTTGTAGATTTACATTATCACAAGCTCCCATTACCTGAAGAAGATTCAGCTTTCATCTTTTTAAAAGGGGGTTCTTTCTTTTGTTTGTATGATGACCCTTTCCGTGAATTATTTACTGAAACCAATGAACATATAAGAAATTCCAAGTAAGTGTAAGTAGTAGAAAGTTTTTCAAGGACTGAGTTTCCCAATCAATAAATAGTTCACTATAACATGATATTTTCTCACAGCAATGTTTCCATTATATGAAGTTCATCAATAAACCACAATTTACAATACAAAAGGCAGAAGGTTGTTCATTGCATAATGAGGATTTGTAAAACAAACATAGCATGAGTTAAAAATAAAATATCAATACAGACGACATATATACAGCAAAACGTCAAATCCTTAAAATTAGGATGGAAGCAGGACCTATAAAAAAAAATTAGAAAAGTGTGCCGATGTGGGTACATTTCACATGGGTTAGAAACAGCTGATAGCGGTTAGTATAATTTTAGCAAAATTTCCCCATACTAAATACTTTATGACGGTTTAGAAACCAAAACAAATAAAACAGAAAAACCTGTATTCTTAAACAAGGCGTTCAGTTTCAAAAACATCTTGAATGACAAGCCATTCCATTTTTATGCATCAACTTCAAATCACATGTGTTAAAGCAAAAAAAGTAACAGCGAACAAGGATAGCAATAATGATAAACATATACCTTCAGCAGCAGCTAAGGCCTTCTTCATGGATGGATTTCCATGGTCTAGAACAATGGCTCTGTCAATAAAAAGAAATGAGGTAAGTGTTCCCTTTCTAGTCACCATTACTAAATTCAAAGTATGGAAATGCTGCTTTATCAAATGACATATGTCAAATGAGGACTGTAACTGTAAGCTAACACTCGGCCAGCTCTTACCCTAACCCAACAGATACACAAAAAGAAAGCATCAGCTAAAATCCTTGACTTTCTCCCGCTCTTGCATATACAACCAGAAAAGAAATTACGTACAGATGTTCCATATCATACTCACAAGAAAAAATGACGAGTCATGCTTTCGTGACGAGTCATTTTTTCGTCTAAGCTAAAGCAATCCCTGTCAGGTTTTGTGAAGACCTTGGTCTTAATTAGCTTAGGGCCTGTTTTAGTTGGCTATTTAGGAGGCCCACCGGTTTCCTTGTTTACCAAGCTAGAAACCCTAGACTATTATCTTTATCTATATATATCATAGCCTATGCATTGTAAAACATCCTAGTTACAGCCGTGGATTAGTTCACGCACATTGTGTGAGACACCACGTTATATTTTTGTGTACTTTATTTTCTCTTTATATTGCTTCCGCTATGCAACCTGTAACAATCCCATAATCCATAACTGTATCAAAACTTGTAACTATATTTGGCAATCCATAAGAATGAGCTTTTGTGCGCTAGAAATTTCTCCTTCCAAAATGCAACAAAACTTAAATTGTGCTTCTTCTTTTTTTGTATGCTTCAGTTAATCATTTTTATAGCTAAGTGAGCATGCTTTAGAAGACACATTAGTCTAAAGAAGTGAATTCTATTGTTGGCTCTTGAGATGAAGGGACCCATTTTTATAGCTAAGTATGTCAATGTTTTTCTAGAAGAAAGCAATTAAATAATGTAATCCTTAAAACACTGTGTGTCTGATTACCCTTTTGCATTAGTTAGGATGGCCACCAAAAACATAAGATAGTAAATATTGATATGCTTCTACTACATGTAACTTGTTGATTGGTCATGCTAATCAAGATATAAAATCAGAATCAAAGCTAGAATTGTATATTGGAACACTAAGGTATTACACTATGCTAGGGTAATAAAAAAAATGCAGCTTTGATGGCAACAATAAGCAAGCTGAGATGAAACAACTTTGGCAAATGCTATAAAGATAAATATGAATAAACAGGGTGGAATACTGAAAATCTGAAGCTTGGCAACATGTGTAAACACTTAATCCTTATTTTGGTCTTTATGCGGCTATAAAGATCAACCAAGAATATCAACAAGGCTGGAACGCCACGTGCTAAACTCTAATGATTTGGTTGTTGAGGTCGCATTAAGGATAAGCCACCTGGGATGCCGTATGGTTCTCCTAAACCTAGACCTTGTATAAACTTTTGAAGGAGCTCTTATCAAGGCACAAAATAAAATTCAATTGCTGTAAAAAAGATTTGCACGAGTATTTGTCGCCAATCATCATTAGGGTTTGATCCTTACTATATGATATATGGTTGCCATAGTTAACTGGGCACAAAGATTTTATTGGTAAACCTATCATTCAAATTTCTAAAAATACTATAGGGCGATGTTTTGAAGATGATATTGGTGCAACGATTACTTCTATAAACCTCTAGCATATTCACCTTACTAGCGTGGTGTAACATCAAGCAGTGAACGACATTGTTAAATATAAGGACGTCCATGAGGTGGTCATTTTATAAGTGCTATTTATCATAGTCAATAGAATATATAACCTATCACTAATCATCACATCTACAATAATTGTAGCAAAAACTGCAACATACGTATAGATTAAAACCCTAACTAAAAACCAATATAAAATCACTATTCACTCATATCAAACAAGATACGTACTTGCGTGATTTGTGTTTGCGTTCTGCTTCCACTGTCCGCATTTTCACATGGTTTTGAACCGAGTCATCTAATTCACGTTGCACATTCACCTTCCGCCAAGCACCTCCAGATTCCACAAGTAATCCATCTCCATTCTCACCACCCCGACGTTCCTCGTATATATCGCATAAGTCACCTGTTTCTTGTGACCATGTGAACCTGAACACCTTACCTCCAACATCAATAACCTAAAACAATTACAGATGAACTCATTAATTCACTTTAACCTTGCACTCTTATTAAACTACATTACATAGCATACTAAATTGTGATCTAATATCCATCCCAATGTACATATATATACAGATATAGAAAAGTTATAACAAAATTGAACCTACATTTCCAGATAGATTTTTAGCACTAGAGTCAAATTTAATCCTGGCGGAACCGCCTTGCGATTCGAGACGCTTTATTTCATCAACGAGAACAGGAGAAAGCTTAATAATCATACCGAAATTCAAAGGATTACTACGAACTAAGCTAAAACTTTCATCAGCTGTGGAGGAGACTGTTACGGTAGGGGCAGTGGCAGGGGTATTGCTACGGTTACGGTGACCGCCACGACCACCACCACCGGCGGCGGAGGATGGACGTTGAACGGAAGACGGTTGGAAGGTGGAGTGTATGTTGCGTTTAATAGGACCGACGGCGTTGCCACGACCGCGGCCGCCGGAGAGTTTACTGGAGCCGCCGTACATTAATCGACGGGGATTTTATTGAAGGGGAGGTTAATTAAAATTAATCAATCTGGGGGGTATGGTGGAATTAGAAACCTGGATACACCGTCACAAGAAAAATATGCCAAGGAATTTGGGATTTTTATTTATTTATTATTTATTATTATTTTCCCTTTCTTATTACTCGTATTTTACTTTTTACTTACTTGCAATAGTACCGCGTAATGCGACGGTAAAATGGTGAAGGTGATATGTCATATGAAGTGATAAGTCATATGATATAATAGTCAAATGCATTAGTCGTACGAGCTCCGTACTCAGAATTAAAAATTCGTAAAAAGTATATCGAATGACATCTCTAATGAAAAAGCATAGAATTTTAAGAACACCCATCCAATTTTCATAATTTATCGATATACGGTTTTTGAGATAAAAGATTTTGAATAAATTAGTGGAATAAAATGATTTATGGATGAGAGAGAAAAATATGAGTGGTTGGGTTTAAGGGTATTATAGATATATTGAGTAGAGATGTTTAAATTGGTGAATAAAGAAGAAGGGTAATTTAGGTAGTTCAAATCATCTTTTGAGATTTTAAAAAGGACAAAATGTTTTATAAGATATTATAGATATAGATTGTTGAAATTGAAATTAAATAATATATAGAAAATAAAGTAAAAATAAAGAAAAATGTTATGTAAGGGTTACATTTGATGTGCATGAAAAAATTATATCTTTCATGTTAAAAAAAACACTCTTTGAACTTTATGATAAGTGTACAACAATTTAATATACCTTAAACACAGCCTTGAAGGTTTGGTTTAACAAAAACTCAAAAAAACTAATGATTAATATAGAATAATCTTTTATCATCCACGATAAATATCCATATTTGACTATACAATGTATAGATAAAAATGTTTAAAATATATAGCATTGTGGTTTTTGTTGATAGATGAAACTAGATGTAGATTTCAATTAAGAAAAAAAAAATATGATAGTGTTTATTTTAGGGTTTAGTGCGACAGAATGCAATTAACTATGCCTAAAAAGTTATAGTGTGTACCAACTAACGTTTTTGTTTATTGTATGCATAAACTTAGTAAAAATGTTTATATCATGTAACTTTTTGTGACCGACCAATCAAAACCTTACACATGGCCTGTTTAAAAAAAAAATGTACACGTGGCAGCTCATATGGGCTGCCACGTATACACATTGCATGGTTTAAACATTTTTACTAAGTTTATGCACACAATAAACAAAAATATTAGTTCATGCATACTATAACTTTTTGGGCATAGTTTGTTTCATTCCGGCGCACTAAACCCTTTATTTTATTAGCATGAGACTTTCAAAATAAATTGGAATTCTATTTAATACTTTATTAAATAGAAAACATAAGATTAAATTAAATTAATTATAACTAGCAAATAATAAATGAAAAATAAAAATCAAGTATGATTAAAAAAAAGGAAAATGTAAGGATAGAATCATTCAATTTTTAATTTTTTTTTTCAAAAACATGAATAAAATCCAAAATTAAAATATGGTTATAGTAGAAGACAAGTATAATAAAAATATATACAAAATATAATAAATTTAAACTTGCAGGTCATAGCTACATAAGTACATAACAGCCTTTAGTTCACAGTTCAATGGAAACTGACTATTTTTGCAAGAGGTAATATGATGTAAGGAGGATGTGATATTCAAGCGTTGTTATATGTAATCGCAATATAGTATTTACGAGAGTATACATTAAGCAAGAATGATATTTGATAGCAACTATCTCTATAATAAATAAAAGATAATTATATTTTAAAATATTTTTTAAAAAAATATGATGCGGCAAATCTATAATTTTATTTAAAAAGGTCTTTATTTTAATTATGATGTCATAAATAATTTACACTATTTTTAATTAAAAATAGGTCACTAAATGCTTATTTAAAGTTATTAATCTTTTATTTACAAAAAAAGAAAATTATTTTATATAGTATATAATATCCTTTTATGTTTTGTTAATGCAATAGGTATTTTATCAATATATAAATATTGTGTTATTTAATTCACTATCTCCAAAAATTACTTGAATATTTTTTAGTTTTATAATTTTAATTTAAATGCCTATGTTGAACCCGGGTAAATTCGCTAGTAAAATATTATATAACAACATAATATATTATAAAACAGGAGATGATTCCCTCAAATTAATTGTTCAGCTTGAGTCAAGTTGGGGAAATCTTGACCCTTAAATGAAAATCAAAGTTTAAGATTCAAAAATCATCTTTGAATATTAACATTTGATGTTCATCTAAAGGTTAAAATTACCCTAACATAATCTTTGAATTTTGACATTTGATTTTCATCTAAGAGTCAAAATTACCCTAACATGAAATTGAGATGATCTCCTCCCTTATAAAACTTTTACACACTTTGACAATGACAATAAAATGTCTTACTAGTAATTATATTAAAAAAAAACCGACAATTTAACAGAAATTATTCAATAACTATTATGTGCGAGATAATAATATAATGCATAATAATTGGTTAACCTGACATCTTATAATAAAAATCACAAAGAAAACTTAAAACCTAAGTTAGACATAGTCAAATGAAAAGTAAAATACTAGGCAAAAGGATGAATACAAACGAAAAAGCTAAAACTAGATTAAAAACTAAAAAAACAATACTTACAACCCAATCTAATTATATTCTATACTAGATTAAACCTGTGCGATGCACATGTTAGTTTAAAATTACTACAATTGAACAATAACCTACCATAAGAAGTATAATAGTTATCATCGTTGTTGAAAATCATCACATCATTATCGCAAGTTTATTAGGTAAAGTATCACAAAAGCTTAACGAGATTTAACCTTTTTTTTTATAATATTCTAGTCACATAATATGACACTTGATATATAAAAGTTATAACGCCAAACTTTTAAAAGAGTTAATGAGAACTCATTTGGGTTAAAGATTATATTTTAGTATGTGTATTCGTGATAAAAAACTAACTAACAAACAATTTAACCTAATATATGAATTATCACACAATGTAAAAGTTAACTTTGGCCAACACTAAAGAAAATAAGTTATGTTTTTGGAACTTGGATCAGTTTATGAAACAAAAACAAATTCTTTCGTCCACTATAATATCTTAAACCCTGCAATAGGATATAATTGATCTCATATTTTTTATAAAACATAAGATAATCATAATGATAATCTAATGATAAATACGACTAAAAGAAAATGTTGGAATCCTAGTATCCTACATTATTGGGATTTTAATTTTACCCCATAAAACTTTCAATATAGATTTTTAGTTAGTTAAATCAAATGGAATCTTAACTCATTATCTAAAATATAGATTTTAATACCCATGTATATTAATTTGTAAATACGTAATAAAAAGATAACTTTTTTATACCTATCATTAGGGCTGTAAACGGTTCAGTTAGCTAGAAATTTTGAACCGTTTTTGGGTTTTGGTTCGGTTCGGTTACTTTCGGTTACCCGTAAATCGGTTACCCGAAAATGTCGGTTTTATTTTCGGTTAACCACTTATTAAAGTTATTCTAGTATAAAGTTTAAGTTCTCAATTATAATAGTCAACTTACATTGTATTAATTAATTTTTCTATGTATAATAGTTATTTAATTACATTACTATTTTGTTTTATAAATAAATATACATTACATCTAATTTTGAATTGTTTTTTTCTAACGTTATATTTATGCAATGCAGGTATGTATTTAAGAGTATCATGATTTACTACTTAAAATATCTTTTATATGATATTATTAATATTTTTGCTAAATTATTTTAAACAAAGTTAACAACTTTTCTTAAGAAGAGTATATATATATATAAGAAAATTACTTAAAATATCTAAATTTAATCATAAATTGTGAAATAAAATTAATAAAATTGTTAATATTTTAGACAACAAATATAAATAGCTAAATAGATATGTAAATGATGTATTCATCATTTCATCTAATACATATATGTAAATATACATATATATGATTATATGTAGGTATATATCAAAATTCGGTTCGGTTAACCGCGAGTAATGAATATTGAAAACCGTAATCGAACCGTTACACATCGTTTTTTTTGTTTTCAGTTTTTTCGGGTTTCGTTTTTTTTCAGTTTTGGGTTTTTCGGTTTCGAATCACGCGGTTCGGACCGGTTTTTCGGTTCATTTCTTACACTCCTACTTATCATACGTATCACATAGTAATCTCTTCCTTTTTTTAAAGTTGATTATAGAATATCTAAAATCTTAAACTTTATTTTTTAAAAATTGATAAATGATTAGGATTGATAATTAAGATTAATGATGATGATATGACTATACACGTGACAACTTAAATAGAACAATTTAATTAAAAAATGACAAATAATTAAAAAACCTATGTGGCAAATGAAAACTAAAGATTAGCTTAAAACATGACCCAAAAAAGAAAAAAACTAAAACTAAAAAAAAATAGATATTCTAACGAAAATGATATATATGTTAGCTAATTAGTTGTATATAGTAAAAAACAAAAATCAGTAAACATTAGATAAAAACATGATCCAAAATGAAAAAGGTAAAACCAACATGAAATGTAAACACTACAGACAAAAAAGGATAAAGTTGCATTAACAAAATTAAAAAAAAAAAAAGAAAAATAAAGAATAAGTAAGCAACAACCTAAAACACAAAATGATTAACTATTGAACGAAAATCTTATATCCCGTTTAGAGATTGGGTACTGTTGTTGTTGTTGTATTGAACGAAAACTAACCTTGTTTGCTATTGTCTTCTAATGTAACACGGAAGTACGTAACAATAACAATTCGATAAGAAATGCTGTTGTTGGGGCCTTCGGGGGGTTTAATCGGATTGGTAAACAAAGCATTTACGGGCTCAATCATATAGTATTTTTGATCCATAAAAAAGGCCCACTACAAGTGTAACAGGATTCACAGTCATGTTTGTACGTGTTCTCTCGATTCCACTTCTATTCGTATAAGAAGAAAGAAGATTTGTCCAAATTGGTCTCTCGGTTATCCTTTGCCCTTTTCTCCAAGCAAACTCCACATCAAATACACACACGCCCTCTCTTCTCCTTCCTCATCTCCCGCCCGATCTCGCTAACTATCAGAAGCTTCTCCAAATTATGCCGACAGGTTGATTTAATTTCATTTTGATTTAAATTACAATTGATTAACGTATTAATCAAGCTGCTCTTTTATTTCTGAATAAACATTATCGATTTTGTATGTTTGATGTATTGTAGTTTAATTTGTGGCATCCGTACCTAGGGCTCAAACTAGGGAGTTTAGTTATCTAACTTCATTCAAAACAGACCTAGTTTATGAATACATGAATATATGTGTATATGTAATTGTATCTGTGTGTATATAAGAAAGAGTCCTTTTAATGTTCATGTAGTTAGGATTTAGGAATGAAAGCATTAGTTAATATCTCGCTAGCCGACAATATATACGTATCTGTATATACACATACAATACGAATACATATTATACGTATCTGTGTAACTGTGTATGTATGTTTATCTAAGAAAGAGGCCTCCTAATGTTGTTGCTTTACCTAGAAATGAAAGCACTGGTGATGCTAACCGACAGATTTGCATCGCTGTAAGTTAAACCAAAGGTGCAGAAACCTTTACGTTAAGAATGCATAGACGTTAGAGTTACCCCTTAGATTACTGGTGTGAGTTACAACTCTGTTGTTGTTGCTTTTTATTTTGATGGCCACAGGTCTATCTAGTTGAGTCATGAGTTTATCAATGTATGTTATATTATTAAATGTCGTGTGGACATATAAGGATTAATAAACCTTAGAAATGTTTAAACGGTTATTGATCGGTTTTCCCAACTTAGACTTGTCAAATCTCTTTTCACAGAATTCTATTGATTATTTATGCTTTTATGTGTGTGTGAGAGAGTCAGAATAGTATATGGTTAGCTTCTTCCTTTTAGAATGTTGTTAGTTCTGCTGGTAGACATTTTTTCAAGTGAAAAGAAAACGATACAGCAAATTATACTCCCAATGGCAAATCTTTGCTTGGGAGTATGCACTTACTTCACAATTCAGAGGTTTAGTTTTCTCTTGCAAAGCTTTGTTTTTCATGCTTTCAATTATGTGCCCTTATCACAGTGAGTGTAAAATGGCAAAAAGAGCTATACCCGGCAGTGGAGATAGATACAACCCAGCCTCCATATGTTTTCAAGTGTCAGCTGTATGATCTCACAGGGGTACCACCTGAAAGACAAAAGATAATGATGAAGGGTCATGGATTACTAAAGGTATCCGTTGTGTTTTTACTGCCATTTGTATATTTTTTTGGCTGTGTGGTATTAAGCAACCTGCAATTTAAGCTCCCTTAATCCTCTTTACCTTTTGCTGTTAACCAGGATGACTCTGATTGGTCGAAGTTGGGGGTGAAAGAGGTGAATGTTCTTTCTCTTACATTTTCGATAATCAATTGTTTTGACCTCTTAAAGCTGGTGGTAAACGTTCTTTTATTATAAATATAAATAGGGTCAAAAAATAATGATGATGGGAACTGCTGATGAGATCGTAAAGGCTCCAGAGAAGGGCCCTGTTTTTATGGAAGATCTTCCAGAAGAAGAACAGGCAGTTGCTGTGGTAGGGTCCTTGACATCTTTTGTTGCACATTAAGTCTTATTCCTTTTATGTTCCTGCCCAAAATATTTCACTTGGGTAACCGTTCTATGAATCTCTTGTTTAGCAGTGCATATTATACCAGCCAAGTTTTAGCAAAACACATTATTGTATCTTTACCAATTTTCCAAATTATGCATTTATGATTCGATCAACTTGGCGGACATGCCACATGGTAAACTGAAGTTATCCATTTCATGCTTGTTTCTTACAAGTACGATCCACCTCAAAGGGTGAAGCGCATGGTTAATTCGATTTTTAACAAATTAAAGTACTTGGTTACTATATTGTTTGCATGGATGTATACAAGCTTTTGAGTATTCAATTTCTTTGTCATGCTTAGTTTATCTTATGATGGATACTTGGGTCTATATCATATTGGGAAAGAAATGACAAGCCTTTTTCTGTTCTTTTTTTGCAGGGTCATTCAGCTGGATTATTTAACCTGGGGAATACTTGTTACATGAATTCCACCATGCAATGCCTGCATTCTGTCCCAGAGCTTAAATCTGCATTGATCGAGTTAGTCATCTTTGCTATGCAAGAGATAATAAACTAGTTTCTATGCCTTTGCTTTTTTCCGTGTTACTGTTATAGTTCATCTATGGTTTTTATTTAATGGAGATGGAAGATATGTTCACTTGACTGATGTTTCCTCTTGATTTTTCTTATATAATGTTTTTATCACTCAGCTATCCACAGGCTGGTAGAAGTGGTGATTTGGATCAGTCTTCTCATCTATTGACTGTTGCGACACGAGACTTATTTAGTGAGCTTGACAAGAATGTCAAGCCAGTTGCACCAATGCAGTTTTGGATGGTATATTCTCCTTTTACCCTGCATATCACAACCATGTCAATATGACATTGGTGCTAACAGTTGTGCTGTGAAGATAGTAACAAACATCGTAGCCTTTTTTAGTTACTAATAGCCTAGTTGTGCAACTTTGTTCAGCACATCATAAATCTTAGGTCTGAAACTTAATGTAAGTTTGCTGGAGACTTATATTTTGTTGTTTGTTGCTGTAGTTGTTAGGGTGTATTTTAATTATGATTTTGTTAAAAGCTCCTTAAGATCTTTTCCATCGAGTATGCAAGCTTAACGATACTCTCTTTATGGATTATCAAACTATCAGGCATAGCCTTTACCTATCCTGAAATTGCTAGAAGGGAACTTCTCACTTAATTATAATTGTGTTTTACTTTTACTGCAACCCTTTTTCTTTTTAGATTATTTTAAAAGGTATGTTTATGTATGTCAATATTATGTGATTGTAGGTATTGCGGAAAAAGTACCCTCAATTTGGTCAGCTGCATAATGGGTCCTTCATGCAACAGGTTTCTCAGATTCCACTTTTATATGATATTAATTGCATTGCTCAAATAATCCTATTAAGTTTTGTTACTTAGGGGTGGTTGGTATGAGGGGATTATAGAGAAGGAAAATGCAATTGAGAATGGAAATGATAAGATTATAAGAAAGAGAATGAGTATTTGGAAAGAGAATAGATTCTATTGTTTGGTACAAATAGAATTAATTTTTAAAAAAGTTAAACAAAAAATACACAATTTAGTTACACTATCTTAATATAAACAATTAAAAGTAAGGTTCAAGGTAAAATAAAACAAGTATTTAATTATAACAAATAAAATATTAGGTTTCTTACTAGTGCATCATGAAAATCATCGTGCATCAATATATATACTTGTGTTTCGTGAATCTTCGTGCATCAATTTTATAATGATCTAAGGGTCAAGAGTCCTATTTGTTTTACTTTAATACTTGTTTTACAATAACCAAACCCTTAAAAGTAATACATAAAATCCTTGAGAAAAATAATAATAATAGAGTTTGATTCCATTCTCATCATTCCTCACCATTTTGTAAGGAATGATGAGAATGGATTCAATGGAAGTGTTTCCTCCTTTTTCCTCTTTATTTCCATTCTTTGATGTAACCAAACAATAGAAATAATTCTCATTTTTTATTATACCATTTGCATTCTGTTCTACCTAACATCCCTTTAATATCTTTCAATAACTGTCAGGATGCTGAAGAATGTTGGACGCAGATTTTGTATACTCTTTCTCAGGCCCTTAGATCACCAAATTCCAGGTATTTATATTTCTTTATCCCACAGGAAGTAATCCGATTGCTTTATATCATATAAAATGCTGACAGATACTTGATTATGCACAGTTAACATACCTTAATAGTTTAAATTCATATATAAGTAAAATGTGGTACATCCAAACAGTGTTTTATTATAAATTACTGCTTTTTCAGTCAACACACTGTAGATTGACTAGTCAGCCTAAAATGCTATCTTAATATGAAGGATTTTGTGCTCTGCTAAATTGATAACTTTTGTCTTTATTTAATCTGCAGTGTGAATCATGATACAGTGAAGGAACTTTTTGGCATTGACCTTGTCAGCAGGTACTTGTTCGTTTTACTTCATATGAACATATTAGTTCTTGCTGAAAGATATGTCTCTACTCCTTATAGTTTGGTGTTTTTCTTTCTTGATGCACTCGATGCATCATGCATGGTATGTAAATATCGGGCGGCTGCATGCAAATTTTTTCTTTGTTTGAAAAGATATAGGACTGTTGGAATAAAAATACAAATAGTTATATATTTCGTTTGAATCTATCTGAAATAGTTATTTGTGTGGTTATGGCTGAAAATATGCTCATCCAATTTTTGTTCAATTGATGCCATGTTGTCTGTGTAGGGTGCATTGTGCAGAAAGTGGTGAAGATAGTTCAGAGACAGAATCAATATACGCTCTTAAATGCCACATATCGCATGAAGTGAATCACTTGCATGAGGGGCTAAAGCATGTAAGTTTTAATGTTATGTGTGAATCTATGAAGTGAATCTTTGTTTTTTATCCTGTTATTACCCTGTGACCCAGACCTGTTATGATCCTGCGACATTTTTAAAAAAGCCTGGCCATTTTTAGGGATGGTGAGGGCTGAAAGTTACAATTAATCTTAAAAGTATTACTTGTGACAAGATAATGTGGGTAGCTTGTACATATACTTGATCTGATTGGTAACTTCTTAATAATGAGCTGGCTGGTCTATTTCTTGCAGGGGCTGAAATCAGAGCTAGAAAAGGCTTCTCCTTCTCTAGGACGCAGTGCCGTTTATGTGAAGGATTCCCGCATCAATGGATTGCCAAAGTAAGAGCACTATTATCTCAATTTTCGGTCGAAATATAGTGAACATTTCTGTACAAACACTAGTTAAGCATACAAATTTGTACATGCATATCTAGTAACTGTGGCATATTCCCCTCATTTACTTATGAATGAGACGGCTTGGAACTTGTATTGTGCTTTATTTTAAATCGGTCAAGTCACAAAATTTAGCTTTGAGAAAAACTTACACGGGTTGAAAATCACCCGAAGTCCACTTTTTTATTTAAATAAGAATTGCACATCCGTAGTCACCTGTTGTTTATACCCTCTCGACTTAACTGATACTTGAACCCACAACCTCTTGGTCGAGGGGTCATCCCAATGTTGCTAGGCAGAAGGCCTTTCGGTAATGCATGCCTTATAAGTTGTTTTCTCAAAGATTAGGTTTTTGTTTCCTTATCATAATTAGCTCATTTGTTGATGGTTTTGAAAAGGACAGATTTTTTGTGGCTCAACCTAGCTCTTCCTGACTCATCCCATGTACTTGACTGATCTTAAATTCATTTTTATATGTGCAAGGTACTTGACTATTCAGTTTGTTCGATTTTTCTGGAAGAGGGAATCTAATCAGAAAGCAAAGATTTTGAGGGTAATTTCTGTAACACATTACTTAGAAAAGATGTTTATTCCTTACTACTCAGAAGGCCAAGCACCAAAATGCTCCGCACTTTGTTTGATCACTCTGGTATGTATAGATTACAAAACCCAAATATTTTGACTATCTGCATGCTTGAATTTTTAGAAAGTGGATTATCCATTGGAGCTGGATATCTTTGATCTTTGTTCAGACGACCTTCGAAAAAAGCTGGAAGCTCCTCGTCAGGTGTTTTTTCTACCTGAGCTAAATTTGTATTCTCTTACTAATGATGATTAAAGAGCTTATATAATCTCATCAGTCATCATGTGATGTCTACACCCTACTATTGTGTGGTTATTAGTATTTATTTTGTATGTTTCTTTCTTGTTTCTGTGCCAAGTAGAAATTAAGAGATGAGGATGGTAGAAAGGCTGGTTTGAAACTCAAAGAAAAGAAATCTGCTTCGGTGGACAATGATGTTAAGATGTCGGATGCGGAGGTATGTGTAGTTACTTGGTTGCAATCTATATAAACGTGCTAAATATCACATCATGTGATATATATCCATGTGATTCACATGGATATGCCAAGAATAAACATTCTTCTTTTTTAATGCATGCAGCCATCAAATGCAAGCGAAGAATCATCTAAAGCCACTCCTGTGGAAGGTTAACATCTTTCTCTGTAGTTCCAGATATATATATATACGGGAGCCCAATTATTTATTTATTCCACACAAAGTATTAAAAAGTTAGTATGTGAAGGGTTCCACACCTGATCTTAGGTACCAGACAACCTTATATTCACTTTTGCCATATATATATGAGTGTGTGTGTGTATATGTATTATCTGAAGTTTACCAACTATACCTAATAGATGTCAGCTTCAGACATCTGTTTTGGCATCCAGGCACCTTTAGTGCGGTCTTAAAAGGGTGGCTAACCCAAAAAGTCAATTACTTTAATAAATGATGCATTAAATTAGATCACTAAAACATTATTGCAATTATCGATGGAAACGATTTTGGGAGGTTTTATGCGTGAACAGAATCCTAATGAGTTTATGTTTGTTACTTTTACAATTTTACCAATTTGGCCAGTCAGTAAAAACACACCCAAATATATGATCCGTAGTTTCATACATAAGCAATTTGGTTGAAATTCCACGTCTACCCTTTGTTAATTTTAATATTATTGGATCTGATTTTTATACATTTCAGGTCTCGCATCTGATAAAAATGAGCAGTTGACTGGAGTGTATGATTTGGTAGCCGTTTTGACTCATAAAGGCCGAAGTGCAGATTCAGGTCATTATGTTGCTTGGGTCAAGCAAGAAAACGGTCAGTCTATCATTTATATTACATCTCATTTACTGAAACCGTATACCCTGAGTTGCTTTACGCATATTAAACTTGTTTAACATCAAAAGTACACGCTAACGATCGGTATTGCTGTAGGCAAATGGATTCAATTCGATGATGATAATCCAATCCCACAAAAGGAAGAAGATATAACAAAACTTTCTGGAGGAGGTATGTAATAGTATTCATTCGTTCTTACAGATGCATGTTCTGGGGTTGTATCACTAACTATACTAATTAGTTACATGGGTTAGTCCGACGGGCTAGGTAGCGGGTTAAAATAGGTAAAGATCACTGTTCAGGTCAAAATGGGTCGGGTTGGATTGACTAAAAACACTTTTTGTCCAGGAATTGTAGTTCTCTCTAGTGTATGAGGTTTTAATTATTATTTGCTTTTGGTGACTTTTGATCCATTGTTGAAAAAACACAACTCAAAGTGGCCCTTTCATAAGCAACTTGTCAAAATGACCGCCTTTATAACTATTCTATTTGACAAACTTGATTTGCCCTTTACATCTCTTATGCAAGCTCAATCTTGAATAATGATTTTGTTGTTGCAGGTGATTGGCATATGGCTTACATTTGCATGTACAAGGCTCGTACCATTGCCATGTAATGTTGTTCCTGTTCTCGTGTAATTTGATAATTGTAACCTTCATTTGGTTTACACCAACTTAGAATTTGGAGTGAAGAACAGTCCCAAGATTTTGATTATATAACTGTGTTTGATGTGCTTTCAACATTTTTTTGTGAAAAATATTACACAAGACTTGCAGCTTTAAGAAGTTTGTCGCTTGCCCTAGACAATGTTGTTCATGCATCTACTTGGTTTAGAGCAATGTAAAGCACCCGGGGATTTAGTCAACATTTTGTGTGAATATAACATCGTTGCTGAATGAAAACTACTCTTAGAAATTATTTATGTGCCTAAAAATCAACCTAATACCTTAAGATATCAGTCCCAGTAAATAGGACATCAAACAGAATATTCTTGAATTTTATGAATATTAAAGGTGTTCCAGGGAAGTCAATATCCAAACAACTGAATAAACGGGTCTTACCATCTTTCTATGTGTTGTTTTTCTTTTACCTTCATAACTGTATCAAGAGCCCTCAAATAGTTTCCTAGATCATATGTTGGGGTCATTCAAGCCCGCCCGCAAGGATGAGGATTCCCTCAAGCTAGCCGGCTCGGAGAAGTTGTAGGCCTCAATAAAAAAGATCAAGAGTGATTCCTCACCTAAGTCAAGTTAGAAGAATCATGGCCCTTGGATTAAAATCAAAGGCCAAGATTCAATGACCATCATTGAATATCATTGAATCTTGGCCTTTGATTTTAATCAAGGACCATGATTCTTCTAACTTGACCTATCAAGTTGTTTCAACTTGAAGGGATCTCCTTCCCAAAAACTTCTAATGAAGTCAGCTATTTCAACATCTACAGTTGGCAACGGATGATGTTGAAATTAGAATATTGGTCATTAGTATATTTAAAAATATATGACGATGCGAATGATTCCATCTTTTCTCGAATCTCCTTTAACGGAAGAAATAGAAGCCCAAGAAGGATTACCAAAACCTAGTTCACTCGCTGAGTCTCTTTGCATGTGTTTGAGGATGATGAATCACTTCGTGTCGACCTGTTGCCAATAAACTTTCCAGCCTCATATGATAATGGAAAACTAGAGCATTTTCTGCATCGGTGGATGAAGAATCGCGAACATAATAATTTCTGGTCCCCATGGGCAACGCAGCAGTGTCCTGAGGGAGGAGTTTAGAGGCCTTATAGTAGCACGGACTTCTTTTTCTTTCTAGGTTACCATGTTCCATCAATAGCACCTAACCTATGCCGATTTTGGCGGACCGTGCTCCACCCCGGTGAACTCATGCGGTTCCGACGTGCCCAGAGGCCAGAGGCGCCTTACAATCGTCCTAGGCTTATCAGAAGGCTTCATCTTCGCATGCTACGCTTGAACAAGCAATTTAGTTGAATTTAAATTCATAGTGATTTCAAGTAGTGCAATTTAGAATGCAATGTGATTCCATGAACAATTTAATAATGAGATTATTAAAACGAACTCATCCCCATAATAAGCATCAAGCCATAAGGTAGGTGTAAAACTCTTCCAAATGCTAGCTCAAAGTAGAAGGGAATACCCAGATATATATAAACCACCAACCAATTTCATGTTTGATCGATATGGGATTGTAACACTGCCCCACCCTTGGAAGAACCAATGTCCTTGTTGGTCACGGTTGACACTCTTCTTTTTGGGTCCAAGCCACCACTCTATAGGCTACCACTCCGAGCTCATTGGTCACGACTAGTGGAGAATACTTGTGATATATTGTTGGTCATAATCTAACCAATGCTGCAACATATAAAATAGCATGTCCCCAAGCGAATAATGACAGATTATATTTCATAATCAGTGGTCTTGCAATTAACTGCAATCTTTTTGTGAACGATTCAACTAGACTAATTTGTGTATGCACATGTGCAACCGAATGCTCCACATTAATCCAAATTGCCATACAATAATTATTAAAAGATCGGGATGTAAATTATGTCAGCATTATCAAGCCTTGTGTTCCTAATGTGATGATTAATTTTCAAACTTACATTTAGAGGGCCTGATTATTAATTTTCCAAGAGAGCATACCTTAATCTTTTGCTAGTAGGATCTTAATATCCTTAAGTGGATGCCCATTTCGAACTGTGAATAATTCTCGACGTCATTGTATTGCAAGGATGCCCCAATCTATCAATCTACAAGGCAAACAATTTTAGATTTACTAGCTTTTTGCTAGGGGTCATATTAACTTCTAGCTCACTTATACATTTAAGATATAAGCTAGAAGATAAGTCTTTTCGTTTTTATATACTCGTAATAGTTTTATGGCCATTTTTCATTAGATGTGATCAAAAGAGATTCAATACAATTTTTAGCCATGGTTTCAATATGACAATCATTGCATCTTTTATCTTTGACACTTAGTAATCCCTTCTAGATCGACTAGAATATAATGCTAAAATAGGATATATAAATTGTTAAAGTTTGAAATTGTTTTTGATAATAGCTATGAACGGGCCTGGAGACTAATTAGTTACAAGTAATAAACTATTAAGTCAGCTGTCTTTTAATATATATTGAAATTAGAATTAAATTATTCTTAATATTATTGATCTTTACTTTTTTTTTTATTAGATATACATATTGTACTTTTTTTTAAGGCAACAACGGATAAATGACTAACATTCCCACGCGGATGTACCCATGCCGGTTCAACTACTGACAATGCCCTAAAGGCTTTCCTACTAATGTGTTAGATGAGTATAAAATTGCTAAGATCCGTCACCACATTACATGTGACAGAATTCAAACCTGAGACTCCTAGGATGAACCACATTGTAAAAAAAACCCCTGACCACTAGACTAACATCCCAATGGCAACATATTGTAATTGATTATTATTAAATTCAAATATCATGGTAATTCTAATTATAACCCTTTAAAATACAATTAAAAAAAACTGTATTCTCTATCTTTAAAGTAAATCTTAGTTCAGATTTTGTTTCATGTATATTGATTCCTTGCGTTCAACTTTAATTCTTACATACTCTCACATTTGTTAAGATTTTTTGGTAAAAGATTTGGTTTCCATAGTATTTCAAGTTTCCATTTTTCATAGATTCCCTTTTATCAAAATTTCCATAAAAGTGTTCTACCCAACACACTTTCTCACATGTCTCACATTCTTTTTTGCACATATAAATATATAAATAAATATTAAATTAAATATATGATATAAATTATATTAAGTAAAAATATACTATAAAGTAAAAAAAATATAGAGAATAACAAGACAAAGGTTCCTAGAGATGTCCACAGAGTAACACAATGGTCCCCTTTGTTTCTCCTTTACCTTTGTTCATTCATAGTCTTTCTTTCTTTAACCTTTCCAACCTAATCTTTCACTCTCCCCCAAACCCACCAAATCTCCATACCTCTATATATCATCTATATATCTATATCCACCTATGGCTGATAATAATACTAACAACCAAGAAGTAGAAAATAATAATCAACATAAAACATATCTAGTATTCTTAAACATCATGAGCAAACGTCGTACATGGGTGTTTTTATTCTTATTCGTATACACAATCTTATTATCATCATCATGGAACCTCTTAAAATCAATACTCTCATGGTACCGTACCACTACTTCACAGACATCCACCACGTGGCCTGCGATCTACGCCTCCGTGGCATTAGGTGTAATGTTTGGCCTCCTATCGATGGCCGCTGCTTTAGCTGTGGCTGTTCCTGCGACAGTGGTGACGTGGATATCAGTTTTGGTGTTGTTGACTTTTTTTGGGAAACCAAGAAAGTCTTTGGTTGTTGAAGGCAAGAAATTGACGTCTGAGATCACAAGGACGGTCGGAAAGATTTTGATCAAAGAAGGAAATTTGGTTGCTGCTGTTTGTGCTATTTTGGGTTACTTTTTACTTGTTACAACTAATAGTGGTAGTGCAACTAGTCCACAAGATTAGATTTCTTTTTTTCTTTTTTCTTTCTAAAAAAATTGATAATGGATGGGTTGGTTATCCATTTAGTTCTTTCCCACTGGGAATGTACAAGTTTTTAATATCTTTTGTACAAGTTAGTTAGCTTTTTCCCCCCTCACTTTATTTTGTTATATATGTATTGTTTTTTTGTAACTTTATTTAGGACAACGTAATGTAGGAACAATATGAAAGTAGCTAGCATATATTCTCTTCTTGCATTTGAAGTAAACTCTTCTTTATTTTATTTAGTTTTTTGCTTTTAATAGTATCTCTTTTGTTCATCTAATAATTATTAATTAATTATTGTATTTGTCATTGTGTGATTGTACGTATTTATTCCATGGAGTATTTAGTTAGACGATGGTTTTAATTAAATTTTAATTAATACGTTTAGCGTTTATGTTTTGTTTTTTTTTTCATGCTAGTATTTGTATGGAATATAACAATGCTGTTGATATTTATTACGAGTAGTACTATATGGATGGATGTTTAGAAATTCAGAGATGATCAGGATATGGTAAAAAGGCTGGTCCGACACCCCAAGAGAAGAGTTCTGCTTCTGTGGACAATAATATTAAGATGCCAAGGTACGTAGATTTGGTTACGTTTTATGAACATGTGTTAATTTTCTCAAGATTACATGGTTTGCTTAGAATACACGTTGTTGACTCTAACGGGGTAGGCTAGTGGTTGTTGAAAAGGCTTTGAGTTCCCCGGAAAAGATGGTCTTTGAACCCAATATCCTAAAAAAATACGCCATGTCCATCTTCATAGACCGAGATTTGTCTAATCTACATATATGTGGTGTATTGCATAAAATCCCATGGGTCTGTGACCCTGGTGTATAGAGATCACAGTCTATCACAAATGTAAGATACACATTGTTCTTTTTTTATTCATCCAGGACCCTTAAATCGATGTTCTGAATCATCTAAATCTACTTCTACAGATTGTAGTTTAAAAACCTTTTATAAAGCTCCTTTTTTATATAAGTACAATTTTCAGCAATTATAGGAGGGTATCAACTTTTGACGTCTCTTTGTCTTTGGCATATACAACTACTTTTTATTAGAAGTGGCTCAACAGGGGATCAGCCAAGTTCGGTAACGGGTTTGTATCAGAAGAGGTAAGATTCTAGTGCGGGTCAGATAAAGGCAGGTAGACCCCAAAAACACCTGCACATCTTAATAATACTTTTACAACGCATCAAATTTATGTACAAAAAGTTATAGTAGTCCATAAAGAGCTAATTAACCCGTTGATACGATCTGCACATCGTATCACCCGTCCCATCCAGTTGCCAGTTTGCCACACTTCCTCTTGCGATATTTTTTTGGTTTTACCCATTGGCCTGTTAGAGGTAAAGCATCGGTACATTGGTTGAAATAGCCACCTTCCCCTTCATCAATCCTTTAGAGTACTTGACTTCTGCAGCTTGTAGTTGTATCACCCCATCTGTTTTGTCAACTTAACTTTGGTAATACGGAGTAATTGTATTTGATTATTATATGTTTCAGTTGTTTCATCCAGTAAGACTTCACGATTGATTATAGTGTAAGATTTGGTTTGTGTGCTGACTGATCATGAAGACCAATGTGCAGATTCAGGTCATTATGTTGTTTGGGTCAACCAAGAAAATGGTCAGTCTATCATTTCTGTTTCATCATCTTATTACCATACCCTTTGATACTAACATGCTTTACGTTTGTTGAACTTTGTTTAACATCAAAAGAACAACCTAATATCAATATTCGTGTAGGTAAATGGATCTAATTCGACAATGGTGATCCAGTCCTGCTAAGGGAAGAAGCTATAACGAAACAATTTAAAGAGGTATGCATGTTTGCGATCTAGTAAGAGATGGTAAAGTGGGTGGGTCAGCAAGGCCAGTCAACATGTTAAGATGGGGTAACTTTTGGGTACAGTTCATCGAAAAACTTATTAGATAAACAAAAGCTATTAGATAAGTAACTCGGCTCAGCTTAGGAGTTACATATTTCTTAACAGGTCCGAACCTGTTAAGACACGAAACCTGTTAAAGCCAAACACTAAACCTGTTAAGACCAGGTCGTGTCGTGTCAGAAATTGTCAGCTCTAAGTTCGACATGCCTGGGTCAAGTTGGCCCACACTTCATGTATAAAGGTCTTGTATTTTTGTGTGTGTGTGTGTGACACACACACACACACACACACTAATTTACACAGAGTACACTTTGGGTTGCTATTAATCCATCAGAGGAAATGCATAACCCGAATTTAAAGGTATATGTACATAGACTGATAGGCAATCTACTACAAGTTAATTCATCTTTTCGTGTTACATTTGATTGACATATGCTTTGCATTCACATGTACAAGTCCCGTACCATTGCCATGTGACGCTGTTCCCATTAATATGGAGTAATTTGATTGAAAGAACCGTCATTTAGCTTGCACCCACTTAGAACATGGAGTGAAGAACGGTCTGGAGATTTCGATTTTACAAATTTGTTTGGTGGGTTTTCCATGGTTTTATTGAAAAATTATTCACAAATCTTTCAGCTTTTAAAATATCAAGCACGTGCCCGTGAAATTGTTTGTTGATCATGCTGATATACATCCCGTTTTAAAGCATGTAAAGCACCCGAATATCTGGTAAAGCATTTCATGTAAAGCATTTCATAAAATTACCATTGCAGATGTCCTTAACATGTGGGTTAGATGGTAAACATAATTATGCAATTAATTTTAGTGGTAAATGGTTGGTTTATGCATATACTGTTCATCACATGTCCTATTGTACAATCTTTTTTTAGTATCAGTTCAGTTTGGTTGTAACATGATATGATGCTTTAACATGGATGAGCTTGTACACGTTGGGTGACTTTTAATTCTCTAGCGAAAATTCATAACACAAAGGTATATCGTTATCTACCATCTCTTACACACAAGTTAATACGTTTTTTTGTTGTTACATCTGATTGGTGTATGATTTGCATTTACACATATAAGCGCCGTTCCATTGCAATGTGATGTTGTTTACTTCAAGTTCCCTTCATTTTTATTGAACTTGAAAGCAGGAAGCGTCATTTATTTTGCACCAATTTAGAAACTGGAGGAAGAACACCCATGAGAATACGATTTTACAAATGTGTTTAATGTGCTTCAACGTTTTTTGATCAAAACCTATGCATACATGACTTGCGCAGCTGTTAAAAACTCTCATTTGCCCATGGCAATGTTGCTTGATAATGTTTCTACATCCTGTTACGAAGGTACCCGAGGAGGATCTGGTCAATAGTATGATGGAACTGAATAGATTAAGAACTAAGCTTAACAAAACAGTTGTACGTAGTCGTAGGTTGTATAAACACATTAAAATATGGATGATTTGATGCTGCAATTGTGAAATTTGTGTATTGATGATGCAATTGTGAAATTCGACACCAAAAATAATCAAAACGTCTAAAAGATGTGTCGGCTTTATTTAGAGCAACATTATATATGTTGGAAAAGCTCCAGGCTAGAATCATATATTCAGTTTCAACCAATTAACCATATCTCAACCATCCCTTCAATAATGAAAAACCAGTAAAAATCCAATCAGGTGTAAGTATATTTAACAAAACAGGATTTTGCTTTATTGGACAATATTTTTTGACCATTGAAATTATTTATGAAATGTATGTGCTTATTATTATAAGTCTGGTTTCTTTGTAAAGAAGTCCCCAAGTTCAGGAAATACAGAAAACTAATAGACTACATAGATATAGATATGAATAAGATTCACATTCACATGTTGATCATAATATATAAATTCAGATAACACCGGGCATATATCCAACAACTACCACCCGGCCAAAACTAAATTAATTAATAATCATCCTTTTTTTTTTTTTTGTAAATCTAAAACATAATAAAATACGTACTCTTCATTACAAGTTGAGACCTGGCGTAAAAATAGAAAGATTGGTCGCCGGACCTCCTCCGCTCACACCACCATCTTCCGATCTTATATTACTACTACTACTTTTATTATTATTATTATTATTATTTTTATTATTACTAAAGTCAAAAACTCCACAAGATGAAGAAGCAGAAGAAGATGGTTCTGCCTTCACAAGCTGAGCTGGCGGAGTAGTCGCCGGTGAAGAATCAGCGGCCAGACGTTTACTAGACGATGGTTTGGTGGCTGGTGATTTCCGAGTACCGCCTCCGACGGGGATTTTACGGAGGGTGCCGCCTTTAGTCCAATAACGACGGCAGTTTTTACAGTAATGACGTGGCTGCAGCAGATTGTAGTTATTGTAATAGCAGAATTTAGTGTTGCTTGAATCGCATCTTGGACAGTTTAGATGCTCGTGTTCCGGAAATTGCGGATGGTTGTTCATTTCTATTTCAATTTCAGTTGATGATGAAGATTATGAGGATCATGAATCGCTTTGTTTGTTCAGAGATCGTGATGCATTTTATTGTATTATTTTTATCTTTGGATGATGGAATGAAATTTGGAGAAATACAGTAATGAGGCAGAAAGGATATATGTATATATAGTACTCGTATTTTATTATTTTGATGGAATTATTAAATTAGAGTCCGCGTGAAACAAGCAGCGGGCAGTGTTTCTCATGTTGGATTTTGACTTGATTACTTGTGGTCGACATTGAAATCATACCTCTCTACATATAAACCCGGTATATAGATCGGATTCATGCTGGTTTAGCATTTTTAAAATTAACTTTCTTTCCGGTTGAATCTTTGGATGGTAATAAGAGAAAAGTTTCAAAATAATCATGAAAGAAAAGTATTAACTTCCAATAAATTTTTTTTAAACGGAAACTAATATAATAAACCATCTCATCCAAATAATTTGGATTGAAAGAAAATCTCATACATTTACTCACTCATTTAGCTATGTTACATATAACATACAATAACTATACACTTTGGTTTTATAAACTAGTAATATTTTGAATTTTTAACCACTACAGTTCATTTGTAAAAGGAATGTTTTATATGACGGTTATTGATTATTTTGAACAACGTTTATTGTTATATAAAATAACTTATTGTGTGTTAATCACAAGCCAGACGATGATAGTAAAGTCCGTGAATGTAAAAGATTTATGTTGTTTGATAAGTCAAGATTATAGTTATTCACTAATACATGATTCATAGCTTGTCTTCCACTTTTCAGTTATCTGTTGGCTTGAATACATGTCTTGATCTTATGTCTTATTATAAGTTCAATAGCCAAAAAGTTAATTATTAACTTATTCTGATTATATTACGAGTATAAAAGGAGTGAAGAAAAGTCAAGAAACAAAATCTACAGCATGTAGCCGAGCAATGAAATCTAAACTCTTCAATTAATTACTGTAATCATAGAAGAAAGTCGTTGGTATAAATAACATGTGTTTTCAACATTTAGGAAAAAAACAAAGACGAAAGAAATGGCATCGACAGGGCAAATCCTATCAAGATGCCAACCTGTCTAAGTAATTTTGTCGGTATGCTACCATTAGTCAGAATTTCTCTCTTGTATACAATTAGATCCATAAGAGTAATCATTATAGATAACATATAATTTTACTAACATAATAATCGTAAACATTACCATATTGTATAGTAGGGAGTATTAAATTTAACATTATCCTACCTCAGCCCCCATTTATAACACTTGACTTTTTAAAATGGGATAAGGTAGATGTCAATTAGGACCAGCTCTTAATGTCAACTGTCAGAACCCTCTGTGGTTGTCAATTAGGACCAGCTCTTATGGCGCCTTTATTCTTATTTGGATAAGTAGTTAAATTAAGAAATTGTGACTATAATGTTAAGTTGATTAATGTATAAATCCAAGAGTCGAGTAGAACCTGAACACGGGAACATAAATGTGTCATTTGAAAAGCATAAACCTAACAAGTTCAGAAAGAGAACCAGTGTATTAAATGCAAAAACATCAACCAAACTAGAACAGAAAGAAAGAAGAAAAAAAGAAAAAAAAACATATAGAGGAGTTAAACTTGTTTCAAAACTCGGTTTTCTTTTACAATAAAACTGAAAATCTATCAATAACCAAAAGAAAAGAACAATATCATCCAATATTCCAAAGAATCTATATTGTGTGAGAATAATAATACTTATGATGTGATGATAATAAAAGTAATATATAAACTTTAATGGCCTGCATTGCAAGCAAGCAGCAAAGCTCCTTCCCAACTAAAACTACATCTTAACTTTAACCCCTAAGCGCAATATATATTCTGACATCCATCCTTTTCTCGGCTACAATCCCACTATGTTTTCGCTACTTCAACCCAGAATAACACAAACAAACAAAACAAGAATATCCCTGTTGCAATAAATCTAACTTTTTGTCAAAAAAGAAAAAGAAAGAATGGAGGGTTGAAGCAGAAAACTGGGAGGATAACAAGAGGGTCAACATTCGTGGAGAAGGACATTTTGTCACCAGCAAACCAGTCATATTGCTTTGTTTCCATGAATGTTTATAAAAGCTTCTGGAACCCTGATCCAAGTTTTGCGGGAACTTTCGATGGATGATCCAAGTAGACCAACAAAAGTCGTGAAAAACTGACGTCATTTCATGGGATGGAATCATGGTTTATGCATAGTACATGTACAAGCTGTTTGCAGCAGCACAGGCTATAGAGTTCTCAGTAGGATGCCATGCTAGGTGGAGCAACTTTGTTGAGAAATCAAAGGAGTTCCCATTTGCATCATTTCCTGGGCTCTCTCCTCCTAAATATATTGAAGATCAACTTAATTTGGTACCAGATATGATCATTGATGGCATAAGATAAGAGATAACTAACCTCGCCTAACAACACGGGTTATGCTGCTGCTTAGTGACCTTGAAGGCCTTGAAGGGGTCTGCACTTGTCTCCTACAAAAAAATTTCAAAATCCAGAAAAATATTTAACCGCAACTTTGATGTAAGCTTTCGTAATTAGATCTACTAATAGTTAGTTATCACTCTGTAAAAATATCTGATATAAGCTAACCAGGGTGATCCCCTTTACCCAAAATAATATCTGATATATAACTTGGTTAGAGCCTTTCTTAAAGTGGACCAAAGTAGCACAGGCGGTAATTTTAACCCATTAACATAAAAAGGGGTCAATTCAAGATATGGTAAATCTCTTAAATGGTCATGTGGATTAATTGAAAACATGTAACCATAAAGGGAACATAAAAGTGGGTCAAAAGGGTTGCAAGACATCCAAAGTACTTTCAAATGCCAACCCTTTGGAATGCTTTATTAAAAGAAGTTTAGGTTATTTTTGTAAGTAGATAGTTTGTGTAATCATGTTTAGGCATTTAGCAGTAATTATTTACATTAACTATCTATAAGGAAACAAGATAAAAAACTATTGCAGCTTGACCAACCTGACTCGACCAGCCCACACTACCCAATCCCTTTTTGACTTGTTACCCTACACACCCGATACCATGTATGGCTACCCCTAGAAAAAAACAATCTCCAGTCAACATAACATGTCTTGATCCGACCTGTCTAACTCAGTACCTATAGACTATCCAATACAAGTCTAGGGAACAGTAGTGTATTATTACCTCATTGGATTTTTGCTAGCTTCCAGGGTAGTAGCTTCCGAACTGCTGGGACCAGAGCCAAATACACGGAACAGATTGCTGAAATCATATTGACAAACCAAGTGAGTGAGAGGTAAAAAGAATGAACATTGATAAATTCAAGATAGGCGTTACCTGTAAGAACCAGTTGCTACACGTTGACCATCGCCACTTAGACAGCACTCAAACTTATCAAAAATTGAATCATTTTCATACAAGTCACAAAGCTGCAGATTCATAATTCAGGATATCAACGACCTCAGTGCAAAAAAAAAAAAAAACAAATATAATAGCAAACTTTTTTATAACAGGAAGTCAAGATATCTACCTTAGGTCTTAAATATTCGTGAACTTGAAAGGTTGAAACTGGACCAGAGTCCATATTGATGTCCCATAACTGCACAAACCAATTATAAATTTTGTAACATAACGTAAGATACTTCTTCCATTGAACAACATGACCACAACGCTCACTACAGTATACCAAGGCATATACTGGAGGATCGAACCATGGCACATTTACTCACGAATGGGTCGATTATCTCCAACGGGTCAATCGATAAAATAATAAATAATAGCTCAGAAGAAAATAGGCAGACAGGCCAAAACTTGGCCAAAGTATCTTCCTTTTAATGCATAAAACCTCCTAAAACATTCTATTCATGGCTTTAGGCATTTAGAATATTACTCATAACAACATACCATTTGTAATATGACACTGATTGTTGAAAGGAAAGCTCATTTAAACTTAGTTTTAGGTTTTAACTGAAGTAGATATCCAACTATTACGTTTCATAGTCCTCGGCATTTTGCCAGTTTCATCGATGAGGTGCCTATATAATAGGAGGCCATGTTTTTCCTTTCAATAAGATACATAGTATTCTGTAATTTTATGTGAGATCATGTTACTTACAAGTAATTTGCTTATCAAGTTACTTCTTTATCTCCAACAATAATAATGTACTATACATTCCTACTAACTTTGGACAAAAAAGAGCTCCACATCAATGGGATCTTCCCCGTACAAAAAATCAACCATTTTCACCTATATCTGACCCCATTTCGGCAACCTTTAGTAAAGATTTTGCTTGCGAACTAGAATCACAAACCTTAAGGGTCATGTAGTCACGGCTTAGTATATATCTTCCTTCCCTTCCGAACTTAATATCAGAAATAGAAGCTATTATCTCAGTGAAGAAAGATCTTGAACCAGGTGATTCTTGTTCTTCAAACCTACAAAGATGTGACAGTGATTACTACGATTCTAATGATGTTCCAATTATATGTCCCAAAAAATACTTACAATTTAGAGTGTCTATCACACAAGGCAGATTGACGCAAATCAATAAGGCGAATGGACCCTTTTGAGCTACTATATGCTAGTGTGTTGCAGTGAGTAGGATGAAACTCAGCTGATGTAATCACCTCTGCAAGTATGCAAAAATATAGATATTAATAATCAGATGAAGTATATGCCTCCATTAATGCACCACAATATTACTTGCTCGATCCATACCAGTGAGGTCCTCCATATTCGCAGGCTTAACATCAACAATGTTGAAACTTTGATTGCTAATTTCCAAATTCCAAAGGTTAATCCGAAGATCATCAGCCGAGATGAATGTTTCACCATCACTAATGCAGAGGAAGGGAACATAGGAAGGGATTTAAAGAATGTTTAGAAAACTACAATAAGGTGAATAGCAGATATATATGACATAGAGACAGATAAATGAGTGAATCAGGAAGGATCAGGTAACTAATCAGGACGGTTATTTGGGTGATTGGGTCAAGTTGAAAACTTGAAATGATCAGAAAACCTTTATTTTTGTGGAGTTCTCAGTTTTGTTATAAAAATAAGAATAATAATAACAATAACTAGAGTCTCAATTACAATTGCAAAAAATCACATTTAATAATAATACTCTAGCTTTTTAGAATATGATGATTTAAGAGATATAATTCATTAAATACGTAGTTTGTATGCATTCAAGTAACTTAACCCTTCTTACATGTTTCTTTGTAAGAATTTTCTTAAATTTCGCCTGATTGAGCCTTACAAGATACAACATGGCCCAAACCAATCTATTCATTTGACGACGGGTTGAAAAGTGCCAAGTCTAGTATAACAGCATGAAAACAAATGAAAAAGTTATTGCATATTTCAGGAAACCAGCCAAGAATGGTAATGCTAACCATTGGCGGGGTTTTCAGGAAGACTCAAAAATCAGATGATGCACTATGCACTATTTGTAAAGTAGAATAACGCGCAAAAAAAACTTTTTTTTGACACATAATGGTATATTAATGTCTAATGACTAAAGAAGTCTTAGAAGCAAGTTTTGTTACTATAGTAAGCAAACAGACTTGTACAACGGATATATGATGAGAAAACTAGAGTAATGATGATTATATGAGTTACTACTATGATATATAGACAAAGTTTACTCCAGCTTATATGATAAGTAGATGCAACCAATGAAGAGTAGATCAATACAAGTTGAGTACATTTATCCAAGTCATGCACACAATAACATGATCAAAAATTATGCATCCAAACCTGTTATTTGAGATAGAATTGATATGATAATCATGTGCATGAGCATACACTCTTCTACATCTTGCAACAAGGCTTGTCTCATTACTAGTTACCTACAAAAATATATTGTCACATTATACTACACCGAAAAGAAACAAAGTCAAATTATAACTGACAATAGTCAGAATTCTCAGGTAAGAAAACACATAGGTTTCAGTACTAGTGAAGGGACATTTGCAGTAAGATAAATTTAAACCGATAGAATGATGAAAAATCCTTATGTTCGGGATAAGGCTGATATCATTATTAGCAATTAATGCAAGATGTGTGCAAAGCTAATAAATCATAAGTTAAGTACAACTACCACAGGTAAACGCAATGACTGGAGTGCCCCTAAGGAAGAAAAGTCCTTGTTCAAACTAGCGTAAGTATTATCCGTGCACTCTCCATTTGCTGTATGTGAAGACTTATGGCTCAAAGAAACACTAGAATTGCCTATACTTCCATTTCCAACAGCTTTGGAAGTGTCCAAATTTATCTCCGCAATTTTCTTAACCTTCTTTTCTTGAACCTGAATGGTCAACATAATTTTGCTACATAATGAACCTGTCACACTAAGAAACAAAAAAAAAAAAGAAGCAATCTAAATCAAAATACCTACCTTCCAATATTTGATAGTTTTGTCATTGGTAGACAAAAGAAAAAGAGCACCATTAGCTGTTTGGCACCATCTGATTTTATTAATTTTCTCCTCAATCTCCAAACTCTTCAAATAATCAAACTAATGCAAAGGTTGAAAGAATATTTTAATAGATTGTTCATCAGACTCTAGTAATAAGATTATCATCATGAACAAACAAAAAGTACCTCAGGTTCATGACTCTGGAACTCAGTTTTGTAACGAAACTCCGGATGCCGACTACTGGGATAATCAGCCTTCTCTAAATCCTTTCTGCTTCCACCATGCTATACAATGAAGTACCCATTACGATACATAAATGATAAATTACACGACCTTGGAACAAAAGAAAAGGAAAATCGAAACACAAGGAACAAAGTAGATACTCAAAAATCATTATCAATTCTGGTACTACTAACCTCTCTTGCATCAGTCCTCTCGAATAATACCACCCTTCCCCCACGATCACCAGTTGCAAGATGGTCACCGCTTTTATCAAACTCTATAGCAGATATGATATCAACTACAACACAAATTGCAAAAAAGAAAAGTTACACTTTATGCACATGATCACTTTGTATCTGTCTCTAATATTTGTGGCAACAATTTTAGTCCACATAGATTCACCTTCTTTTGCCAGCCATAGTAACATGGCAACATTTGCAAGATTCCATATACTTAGCAGTTAAATCTTAAAATCTATTGCATACAGGAAAATCTTGGCAGATAACCAACAACTTGAACAACTTAGTACGTCATAAACATCGTGAACATGACGAATCAAGAATAATATGATCTTCATAGGTCACCAACAAGGCAAAAAATAGATGTGAAGCTTCTAAAAGTACCAATAGTTAACAATTTACTACCATGTTTCAAATTTTAGTATACATGTTCGTATAAAATATTTCCAATCATGAACAATGAATCTCTTGGAAAAGCGACAATTTGGTTTCCGAATATGCCTAACTCTATTATGTTCACATGGGGATCTCCTCCCGTCAAACCTAAAAAGGTAATGTCATCTTTACAGAAAGATAAAAAAAATTCCAACGTTACAACACCTCTACGTAGCTTGTCCTAGGTCTCAAAGTATTATATTCATTCAAAAATGCCCAATACCATCAGAATAACCACTTACACTTATTAATGAGCTCGGACTTACACACAAGATACACCACAACAGATCAAAGCCCTACTAGATTACCTATTTACAAAGCGAACTAAAAATCCAGTCCAATACAAAACACAATGATAACATATATGATCACATATACCCTGCTTGTATACACAATGGTTAGCTACCTACTAATATAACTTCAAATGATTGCTTAAATCTTCCAAATGCTTAAAATCACCTCAATATAAAACATGCATTTCAATAACTTAATAGGAAAAAAAATAAATTAAACTAAATTAAAAGTAAGTTGATCAACCTACAATCTAAATTATTGTCCTTTATAATTGATTTAAGCTCAATAACTTAATCAAAGTACAACAAGCATTAATATAAACACAGCCTAATTTAGATATTCTCAAATCATCAATCAATCAATGCATCGATCTAAATATTAGATCACACACACACACACACACACACACACACACACTATATATATATATATATATATAACCAAACCCTAACTAAGATATATTTTTATATATATATATATGATTAAGTATTAAGTATATATATAGTTTACCTTCTTGTACTTCTTCACCGGCGGTGCGTTCACCGAACACCTGAGAAAATTTCCAGTCTAGCGGCGGAGCTGCGGTAACATCTCCGTCACCGTCACCACCGGTCATTATGCCTTAATATAAATTAATCAAAATTAATTTAATAAGAAGGATAATTAATTAAGTTTAAACCTAAAACTAAATCACCGGATCGTTTTTTTCCCTCAATTATTGTTATTAAACGAGATCAAAGCTTCCTTATTTCGTCAGATTAAAATTAAAATAAATATATAAATAAATAATAATGTCAATTCATCATATCTATAGGTATTCATCAGTAAAAATATACAGATTGAGAATCACTTTACTTATGGATTACATCATATTTTTCTATAATATATTCTGTTTGTCGTTTTATGATGATATGAAAGTGTGGTGGGTTGATTGAGTGACCGACGAATGAGAATGTGTGATGTGGCAGGTGTGGATGTGCGATAGTGGTTGGTGATAGGAGTTAGGTCACAGGCAGTGAGGGGAACTAAAAGTGAAGAAACTAGATGGGAGGACAATGTTATCGAGAACTGTACACGACCGGGGTTGAGTTAGTAATGACTATGTTTGTTAAATAAAAATTACTCGTAATGTAGTTTTATCACGGTAGCCCAGAGCGTTTAGGGGTGTTCACGGTCCAAGAACCGGACTGAACTGCGTATTTATAAGACCGAACCGAAAACCAGAAATGCAAAAAAATAGAACTGAGGACCGAACCAATGTCCTCGGTCCGGTTCATGTTCGGTTTATAGTCGGGTTTGTCGGGTTGATAGATTGGACCAAACCTAGTCATTTAACATGAAAATCATCAAGGTGAAGAAGAAATTGGTGAGCAGATGGATGGACACTTAAAAAATGTAAATCACTTCACAATTTACAATAGTACATAATAGTTTTTCAAATCAAATTACACAAGTACGTATGTATGTGTATATATATATATATATACATACATCTGTACATGATGACATATTGACACACATGAAAGAAGAATAGCTAATCACGTATTCACATACTACGTTGATGATGATAAAACGAAGGTATACTGTTAGTCACTTACTTAATCTTTCCTTTCGACGACAATAAAGATTGTTTACGGTTATTAAGTTTGAAATTAACTTGGAGAAAAAGGCTATCAAAAAAGTTTATGTATATAATATGTGATATGCTAATAAAAAATAGTAATATCTACATCTTGTTTCCTAAATAAGTGGAAGATCCCACTAGCATTTATATATGATTTATAGTATTTACTCGGTTCGGTCTAATTTTCGGTTTTCTCGGTTTATATACGGAACCGAACCGAGACCCGAAAAGGTAAAATATACGAAACCGTGGACCGGACCATTACCTTCGGTTTGGTTCGGTTTCGGTGCAATATCGGTCCGGTTCTTCAGTTTTTTCGGTTTGAACCGCAATATGAACGCCCCTAGTAGCGTTGGTGACTGTGACCACGTCAGTGTTTTGGTTGTAGAGGCTAAATGGTTTAGGTAGATGTAAATGTAATTCATGTAAAAGTGGTGGTGAATATATTTTAAAACATAAAGAGTTTAGAGTATAAATTGATAAAATAAAGGTTTAGTGTGTAAATTAATTACTATGCGCAAAATGTTCATTTCTAATTACGACATTTCAACATGGGTGAATTATTTTTATATAATAGTATATAAGTATAGACGTAGTCAGGGTATTTTTTAATATTAATTAGACGTATGTTTGCGTGATGTGACGGTGTGTTGATGGGCGGTGGTGGCGGTGTAAAATGGATTAGTATGATTATTTAATAGTTAGAAGATTTATGTTGTAAATTCTTTCATTAATAATATTAATTTATTATAGATTTATTAGGTTAAGATTTTTAAATTAATAAAAAAAAAAGAGAAATAATATTGTTATTTCAAATTGTGAATTGCTTAAAAGGATAAGAGGTAGTAGTTTATTTTATACATGAATAGATATAAGATTAAAAGTTTTACACATAATAGTTGTAGTATTGGTATTAAACTTTTTAGTAAAAAGTACAAAGTTAAACAATTTATTTTAATTCTTGTAACAACTCGAATGTTATGTGTGTAGCGAATAGAATATCAATGATATAATTATCATCGGTAAGTTTTATTAAACTGTTTATCGAATGTGTTTTAATCTAGTAGTAAAATATTACAAGGACCACTTACTACGAAATTTCTTCACCTCTTTATTAACATAGGCTTTGTAAAAAAAAAATCAGTAAGATTTGTGAAAACTTTACTTTAATCTGTTATCTAGGTATTTTTATTTATTTGTAAAAAGTTTGGTACTAAATTTAACATTAGTAAACTGATTGTGTGCTGAATCGCGTAAGCCGTAAGGATTAAACTATGGATGGAAAGGTATATGGTAGAAAGAACCCTTGAAAGTTTTTAGGGGCTTCTTGGCGATTCCCCGAATGTAGGAACAATGTTCCTTTATGCCAACGAAAGATGATTAAGTGATTGTCGAATTGTATTCGACTATAATTATGGTTTTTGACGATTGGCGATCGTGTGAGTTAGGGGTTCGTATTATCTCGAATGTGAAAGAGTTCTCCTCTTTTTTATAGGAGGAGTTTCTGTATAGGAGAAGGTTAGGGTTTCCCCTATTCCTTCTTGATGTCAAACTCTTCTTATCATCTTTATCTGATCTAGTTTCCTTTGAGAATTTATCCCTTAGAGAGATCGAACTAGGTAAAGATTGTGATTGTTACTTGAAAAGGATTTATGTTAATCCTTTTATCCTTCTATCCTTCGTCCGATGTTAAACACCTTCGTGCTTATATCTTTCGTGAGAGACTTCGTATTAGTTATCCTTCGTATAGTGATTCGAAGGGGTACATCGTCTCGAGTAAATTAATAATTCCTTAGTTATTATAATTGTTTATTTTTGGTTGAATCGTTTTGTATCTTCTAACAATCATATTTCGACATCCATGAAATAATTATATTTTTCATATGCATCTAAGCAAAAACTATATTCGGTATTTTTGTTTCACTCTTTCAGAAAAATGAAATGTGTTTTTCAACAATAGTCCATTAAATGACCCCTAAAATAATATCTGGCCTATGTTTTTCAATCCTATACTTCCTAGTTCCAACGATGATTTGGGCCCAAATGAAAGCGATTTAGTAATTTCAAAACATTTTGGGTAAAAAACTAAAAACAAAACTTAGGGTTGTTCTTTTTTTTAGTCATTAAGTGTTGAGTGTATTGAGTGGCTGAATACATTAAGTTTGTCTGTATGTATTAAGTAAAGTATATGTAATTGACGGTTATTTTTATTTATTAAGTCAAAAAGAAATATGAAATTTGACTGAATGATTAAGTTCTTAACTATTAAGTTTATTAAGTACAAAAGAAACAGGGCCTTAATTTGTTGTCATACAAAAATGACATGGTATATGTGTGATTAATATTAATAATACCTACATATAAAAAAGAATGGGAGAGGATTCCTTCAAATTGCCTAACATGATTGGTCATGTTAGACAATTCTTAACCCTTGGATTAAAATCAAAGGTCAAGATTCAAAAATTAACTTTGAATCTTGACCCTTAATTTTTCTCCAAGGGCCAAGATGTTTCCAACTTGATCTATCAAGCTGGAAACAACTTGAGAAAATCCCTTCCCAAAAAGGGAGAGCCTCTTTATTTAAGGAAATGTTGAAACTACTATATGCAATATGACAATAATACCTCCTACTTTTCTTCTAATTTATCATATTCTTTATTTACTAATTTAATTATCTCTACTACTATACCTAAAATACCATTAATGAAATAAATTATACCGTCAGTCCTTCAACTTAAAAATAACTATAATAACCATTATAATAATTACATTATATCAATAGTTTACACTACTCGCTGTCCCCACCATTAGTCGCCAACGTCACATGTCGCCGCTGCATTTGCGCGGGCACCTTACTAGTTAATAATAAAGAATTTTAAAAAGTTTTGTAATCTCTAGTTAATATTTGCGATAAGGGACCAATCATCAATTTTGGACTTTCCAATACCTAAGTAGTTGAAAAGTTATGATTTGTTTATGGACGCGAGAGGACTATGAGTGTTTTTTTTATGAATTTATCAACTTTCCTAAATCTTTCTAATAAGATTTTACCAACTCATTCCAACCTTTCAACCCTACTAACTATTTTCACTGGCACCCGTTAAACTTTCAACCCACCCAAATTTATTTATTATTTATTTTCAACAATAAAACTAAACAATTACATAAACTCATACATTTTATTAGTTTTAATTATTAAAAAAACATATTTATTTAATATAATTGGGCCAATTTTAAAATAAATAAAATATTGACCCACTTTGAAATTTACATAGTAAAAGACAAGAAAAAGGCCAAAAGCCTGGTTTTTTCTTCCCTTTAAACATGGGCTAGCCCAATTCCATGTCTACTAAAGATCGCTATAGTTTTCCTTTTAAATTACATTTCAAATGGTTTTTAATTTTATTGAAATTATTTATATCTATATCTTTATATAATTAAGAAGAGATGATATATTAAGGCTAAGATGGATATACTCTTTAATTGCCAAATAAACTTTTATCTTACATGTAATTTTGTGATTATTTTTGTAATTATTATTTTTTATTTATTTAGCCAATTTAGATAATGAGTTTTCACATATTAATGTAAATCTTAAATTTAAAAAATATAGTAATGTAGGATAATGTAGAATTCTATTAATTTTAACCCTATTTATCATAATTATTTATTTTATAGTATATTTTATTATTATATTATTTATAAAAAAAAATATGTGAGACCAATTATATCTCATAGTTTTACGGTTTAACAAAAAAATTATACACTTTATTAAAAAGGTATGATTAGTTTTTTTATGAAAATTTAAATATATATATATATATATATATATATATATAAATCCCTAATTGTTTTCTATGTTGTCACATTGGTTTTATCGTAATTTCGGTTATACATCATGTCTCATAATATTATTTTTTGAGCTTTTGTTATAAACAGAAATTATATGTGTATCGCATAGGTTTAATCTAGTAATTTTATATAATGGTATATATTTATTTAATATATTTTATGCATTAAAATAAATAAGTTTTTTAAAATACTACACCGATGTCCGCACGATGCGGCGATTATGTTGTAATTTATTTCATCAAATATATTATAGGTAAATAGGTGAAAATGTTTAAATTAGTGAATAAATAAGAGGGTTACTATAGTCATATCAAAATCTTAATTACTTAAAGGGGATACGGTAGTTTGTTTTATAGAGTAGTATAAATAATATTTTATAAAATATAAATTATCAAAAAAATATAGTTAGTGATGGAAATAGATAAATACGAACAACTAATATAATAGAATTATTTAAAAAAAGAGTTTCGCATATATTCGTTATTTATATATCAATATAATAATTAATTAAAAGGTTTAGATATTTATGCTATCTAAAAAAATAGAATCACTTATTTATTTATTAAATACAAGATTATAAAAACATGTTTCTTATCAATAAATATTCACGTGTCGATAAAAAATATTGCAATTCTGCTTTAGTATATTGGTCAAATAGTATACAATATAATTACTATTTTTTTTTTTGAACATACAGTCTGGATACAACATTAGGAAAAATTTACCGTATAATGATAAAGTATTGCATGTAAACTACATAACGAGATATTGGCCATGTGATAATTTCGACTCATATACTTACCTTTTATGTATGTAGATGGATATTTATTTTCTAAATCATTTTGATGACATTACCATTAACTAAAAAATTAGTTAATAATACTTTTGGTCCTCATAGTTTTATATAAATCAATGTGTCTTATAAAGTCTTCTATCTTTATTTATTTTAGTACAATAATGGTACTTCGTAATCTTTAATGTATATAACTTATAGATAAATAAAATCATTTATATAGTATATTATATTTTCATGTATACAAAGTTTTATATATTTGTATTTATGATGTGGTGTAAATGATATGAATATTCAACAACATTTTCACTTAGAATGAGTTGATACAAATATTATATGATTTTTTTTGACGTGATTACATAAATTAAAATAGCACATTTGATACTCCTAATATATATAAGTAAAAGTTATGTAGTTATAACTTAATGTTAATAATAATATATATTTAAGATCTCATAACTAACATAATGGTGAACTTGGAGTCTCACGTTACAGGGTTGTTAGCTTGAGAGGAAAAAATCTTCTATGGAACTAAAGAGTTTATAGGCATTTACTCTTTTTTTACACACTTATTGGAATACACGTGTTCCATGCATATTTTTTAGTTTTATGGTGGACAACATTATTTATTTACATTTTTTAATGACAAATAACATAATATTATTCTTGTGGTTCAAAAGTTTATAAATATTTATTTAGATGTTAATCGTACTTATATATTAAAAGTTTTTTCATGTAAAAATAATATACAAATTCTGCGTATTACGTGGGTAATAAGATAGTTGAATAATTACACAAGTTCCTAAAAAAATAGCAATCCTAAATTCTTAATATCTAACGAAAAACCAACCCGACAGTCAATAACTAAACGAATTCCCATTGAGTCTTCATCCAGATTTGGGATTACAGTAATATTTTTGATCTGGGTCCGAGATTGGTTAAAGTCGGTCCATACCTGTCCAGTTATGATCTCTAATTCCATAATTGAGTCGGGAGAATCTGCAACCTGTAGCGAGGTAGTGCATCAATTTCACTTAGGATCACATCACATGATATGTCTATACGTGGCTGTTTTTAGCTCTTCTTCCAATACACATGCTTTTTTTTCAAGATTTGTTCCAACTACTGAATTAGCTTCTCATTAGAAGTTTATTGATTTGTTACAAAGTACTATTAACTTATGTTTTTATTAGAAGTTAATTTATCACTATACGATGACGATCAAATTTTATAAGGTTTTTTAAATATCAAGGATTCTAGCACGATGATAGAACGATATTAACCATTTTGAATGATTTAAATTTATAAGAAGTTGTAATCAACAATATCAAAAACATATATGGAGACAGTTTTGGAAAAAAAACATATACGGAGTGTATGCCACATGGTAGACAAAATAAAGAGTTGACTAACAAACCGGTCTTGAAGGTTTATAGGTGTTGTCTGAGCATCAAAAAACGGCCTATAGGCTAAGCGCAACAAGTTATGTCTATATATGTTTTGAACAACGAGTTTATATCATATAAGCTAATATTTAAAAACGACGATAAATGTTATATCAATAAACATAGCAAAAGTTATTATTCAAAAAACTAAAAAAAAACAAAATCATAAAATAAAAGTTTGCAATTAATCGTTATCTACATAAAATAAAAACAAAGAGAAAAGTATCACCTGCAAATTAAAAGAAAGGTAGGGACAAGAACAATTTGTGATCACATTGACAGAATGAGAGCACCACTTGACTTTGATTATTATGACTGCTTAGACTTTTTTTTCCCCTTTATAAGACGGTAAAAGTTTTAATTTTATATTATATAAGCTATTATATATATAGGGGTTATGTATTGTAAAACAAATAATACAAGATCTTGACCTTTAGATCATGATTAAATTGATGTACAAAGATTCACGAAACAATTGATGCACGGTGATTTTCATTATCCACGGTCATTTTGAGTGAAGAGAAACATATTGTATTATCTGTTTTACGTTAATACTTGTTTTATTCTACCTAAAACATATATATATATAACATTAAAAAAATAAAATTGGGCCTCCTTAAAAAAACAAGTCTCAGCCCATCAGCCACTTTATCCACCCTTAAGACCGGCCTTGCCAGTAACAATAACAGAACGTCTAATACAGTATCATTCTTAAATAATAATGCTTTAAATAGTTCAATACATCAAACAGACTTCATGAATAACACACATCTTATATCTATTATTATATACCAATTTGAATTAAGAATTAATTCAAGTATGATAGTTTGCCTTCAAGATAATTATGATTTGAAAACAAACATGAGATCATTGTTATTGTACGTAGAAGTTTTATATATATGATACACTAGTCCTACTATTCATACCATGTAATGTACTTATATATATATATTGTATTATAAAGAAATTTGAATACGTCTCTTACATTATTTATGAGTATGAAATAAATTATGGTCAAAGTAAACCGATTATCAAAGCTAAATTATAATAAACAGTAATGATAAATATAATATATGTTTAGTTAGAGTTTTGAATTTACCTTAAATTTTTTAAATCACATCAAAATCGAAACTTGTAAGCATTGTAGATGATAAACTCGAATTTTTGAAGTCTTCATGTTAATAGCTTATTATTTATACTTCTATACTACTATATAAAAATTATAACCTCTATGTTGAAAGTTTACAAAAATGGGACATGTGAATTGACCAAAATACCCTTAATGAATTAAATCACCATCAACCCTTAATATTAAATTACATCATTAGTCCATTATATTATAAAATATCTCTACTAACCCATTTAAATCAAATACTTTTACCTACACCAATAGATGTCGCCACCACCGTCATCGCCGGCTCGCCGCCGCATTGCGCGGGTACCATGCTTATTATAAGTAATATAAGTAATAGAAGTTGAAAATTTGAAAAAGAAAAGGAGACAATTTATTAATGATAATTATAAAACGATCAATCAAATAAGGTTATAATGTCATTGTATTAATAAGCCAAAAGTTAGAGTTCAATACTAAGTTTAATAAGGAAATTGAATCTATATACAATTAAAAAAGCTAATTTGATAAAATAAATAAATTAAAAAGACACGTGTTGATCAGGGATTTCACCACGTGTCGTTTTAAGAATATCTTAATCCTGTTTTAGTTTATTGGTAGATATGAAAGTTACAAAGTTAAGAAGATAATATATTTTTAATTGATATATTTTTCATCAAAGAGTTATATACGATATAGACGAGCATGATATTCACGCAATGCGGCAGCGTTAATGAAGAAGGCGGTCTAGTAGTGTAAATGATGGTACTATTGGTGGTGGTGGCGGTTATAGGTTAATATAATTGTGATAGTGAAATTTTTTAAAAGATTAGAGCTTAAAGTGTTAATTAGTAAAATAAAGGTTTAGAGTATAAAATAATTCATTAAGAGAAAATTTGGTATATTATAAAAACTCCATTCATAGTGAGTGTTTATTAAAGGTAATTTAGTAATTTCGTATGTAACTATTGTGAAACTATTTTTAAAAATGGGGGTGTGATAATTTTTATAAAGGAGTATATAGTTAAAAGTATATAAATTTGAAATTAAAAGAGTATGTTCCTTTTAGACTAAGGAATTATAATCTACCAATATACTAAAATATGATTGTGTACTTTTTTTTTATCGATACTTGGCGTATTCCTTGCACGACATGTATCACTTTTGGTGTAATTAAAAAAAAATTCATAATTCATAATTACCTAATTGTAATCAAATACTAAATACTTATTAGCTAAGAAAAACATACCTTTTACTTTGCAAATTGAAAGAAACAAAAATTATAGTGTTGTTTATGGTGAAAGGTTGTTGGTAAATTCATAAGTAAAAAAAATTACATAAAAATCTGATTGCTATCTTAACAAGTACAAGAAAATCTCACAATTTTTTTTATCCATAAGTCAAAAAAAGTCAGAATCGCAAGTATTGCTTGCGGATCGCAAACACTGCTTGCGGATCGCAAGGAGGAGTTGCGGATCGCAAGACTTGCTTGCAAATCGTAAGGATCCGCAAGCACTGCTTGTGAGCCGCAAGCATGGCTTGCGATCCGCAACTCCTCCTTGCAGTCTTGCGATTTTATGAGTATTTTTGGTGAATTCGAAAAAAGTTGGGTATTTTCATATATTGAAGATGGTTTTTGGGTATCTTGGCTATTTTCTCTATGTAAAAAGATTTGTATCCAAACTTAGGTATATAATGGACACATATTCTCTATATAAATATAATTGTATTATCAAATATTGTATAATCCGTATATTGTACGGGCATTATTCTCGTAATTATTATTTATATAGTTAAACAAAATCTTAGATGTTGTATGAATCATAAGTTTGCTATTTTTTAATAGGAAAACTCTAGACAGATAAAAAGAGGCCGTGGAGGAGAAGTTGTGGCAGGAAGGTAGAGGTTTGGTCTTTGGTGAATGGCCATTAATTATTTGTTATGCATTTTTTTTATGCTTCACTCATTCGGGATGCTGCCTTTTCTTTGTACATATATATAGTAGACAATAGCCCAACATAATCTTCTGGTATATATTACTTTTGTGAGACCAAACGTGGATAACTTGTGTTTCTAATTATTTTTCTCGGAAATTATTGTATATATCTGTCAATATTGTTATTATTAATATTACGTAATCGTTTAGCTATGTCGGGGTGGGATGAATTGAGTCTAACTAATTTAAGTCCAAATAAAGTCCATGTAACTTACACATGTGTAAGAACACTTTGACCACCACCGTCACCACCATCATTATCTCCGGCCACCACCATGATCTCCGGTGACGACGACCATCTCCGGCGAGACTTACACATGTGTAAGTACAGTGTATGTTAACTTTCCGGCGATGATGGTGGCTGGTGGTGGTTGTCAAAAGTTATGATTCAGAATGAGATTCGCTCTTAAGGATATTCATAAACCAAAGCTGTTGGGGGTGATAGGTCATTGAGGGTGATATGTCATAGTGTGATAGGTCATAGAGGGTGATAGGTCATAGGGTGTGATCGGTGATGGGTGATCTACCTAACGGGCTCCGCCCTTGGCCACTGCATAGTGCCATGGATTGACGGGCCCCGCCTTTAACCTTTATTGTTGTGTACATTAGTTGTACTTACACATGTGTAAGTCTCGTCGGAGATGGTCGCCGTCACCGGATGATCATGGTGGTGGTCGGAGATGATGGTGGTGGTGGTAGGAGGTGGTTGGAATTGGAGGAGATGGAAGAAAATCAATGGACTTTTTTTGGACTTAAAATAAGCTGTACTCATTTTATCTTTCCTCGAGCTATGTCAGACTTATATATATATATTATAAATATATGTATAGGGAAAAGTAAATATAAGGCTGTCTGGCACCCAAGCTAAGGTGTGGAATCCCACACATACTAATATTTTATTATTTCTTGTTTAATGAATAAATGCATGAGCCCCATGATTTCTATGGATTAAAAAAACAATATGTGAGTTTTTTATGACACCTGAGCTTAGATACCCGACAACCTTATATTCCCATCCCCATAATATATGTATGCTATTATATATGAAAAATGAACATTTCGTTATTTTGTTTATCACGTATTTACATAATATAGTTTATATTATTTTAAAAACCACTCAAGGAAAAGGAGGTGACACAAAAGAAGCTTGTAAACACCGGTAAATTAAAAATATATTATGGAGACTAGTTTTATAATCATTAAACCAATGCTTTAATTTGTTTCAGCCAACAGCCCAACACGTTACACCGGCTTCCAAATAATTTGTAAAATTGTCAAAACTTCCATTTTTATGAAACTGCGAATATAACATGGATATGGAAATTCAAATGATCGAATTGAAGCACATGATTCTTTCGTAGTGTAGTGATATAAAATCTCATAAAAATTTAAGTTTTTACTATATGTAATAGCTAGTTAGTCAATTAAAACATCTATACTAATAAACAAACTGTGAACCTGATAACGTTTGATCCCGAATCTGACATCCTCCACAAAACCGCTTACGTGTAAATCAAATGAATGTAGCTATAAAAATAATTCTGACATTACTAGAAATTACAACTATTTTATACGTAATATATATACAAAAAAGGAATTCATTGAATATGAAATAGTTGTAACAATATACTCGTATCTCGATAACAGAATGAGAAAAAAAAAAAAAAAACCTATATCTAGATAAACATTTAATCATTATCACATAATCATATTGCTCTAGTAGCAAGAAGTTTTCTTTTTGACACGAAAATTTAATGTTTGAATTTGACCTTAAACATATTTAAAAGTGGGAAACGAAATGATAGAATCCAGCGATAAGCAAAGCTTGGTAAAAACACTAACAGGAGCTAGAAATAACTCATCATCTCGATAAATAATCTTAATAAAATAAGGATCAAGATTCTTTAAAGTTTTGAGAACTTTATAGATAAAGTTAAGAGCATCTCAAACTTTGAATTGAAATTAAGGGTTAAGATTCAAAAACTAAGTTTGAATCTTAACCTTTAATTTTAATTTAAAGGTTAAGATTGTCTCAACTTTACTTATAAAGTTGTAATAACTTTAAAGGATCCCAATCCATAAAAGGAAAAAGAAAAACCACTATGACAATATCTAGATAAACATGGTATTTTGATATTCATATCTTGAATAGCCGCCGAGGTGCGCTCAACTCCACCAGCTGCTTAGTCCTTTCCTAATCGCCACATGTTTTAACTCAACTTTGATTCCAACTTCTCTTATAGAAACCGCATATTCTTTTTTTAAACCCCTAATTGTTGTAAAGCTAAAGAATATAATACTGTCATTAATACTCCGTAATATTATCTAGACTTCTTTAAAAAGATAACGCCATCTATATAGGAGATAATAAGTTATAAAAAAACAATTCATTTATTGATTTAAAAGTAAGATTTTTATAAAACATAGTGGAGTATCTAGCTTTATGTTGAAAACATAGTAAATTATTAAAAATGATTGTAATGGAATACTTTTATTGTGTATAATGTTATATTGAATTTTAGCCATATTTATTAACTTTTCTTTTCAAAATACTCGTAGTTTCTATAATTTCGAATAAGAGTTATAGGTTGGATTAAATTGCACCGAGCATATTCTTCACCATATTCCCGCGCTTTTTCCAACACAAATACACCCTTTAAAACTCTAGATCTAGCTTTTAATCTCATTCGTTGGATCTCTCTTAACCACTCACGTGACTATAACCAACGGCTTGGATTGATTCACACACCGAGTACAAATTAATATTCAATGTAATATTCCTTTGGCATCTTCCCTTGTACATCTACCTTTTTTCTTCAATATAAATACCATCATCGTAACATCTACCTTCCAACAAAAACCAAATACACAGATCTAGCTTCAAACAACTAATCAAAATTTCGACCAAGATGTCCGGAATTGTTGTGATTTTCGACTTTGATAAGACGATAATCGACATCGATAGCGATAATTGGGTGGTGGATGAATTAGGTGCCACTGATCTTTTCAACCAACTCCTTCCAACCATGCCTTGGAACTCCCTCATGGTAAATACATACTTATATGTTTATTCTTGATTTTATTTGTCTTTTTTCAATGTCTGAGAATTTTTAGTCTTTGTTTTATTAAATGACAGTACTAAAAATTGTCATTAATTAATACGAGTAACAACGTACGTACAGGACAGGATGATGGAAGAATTGCATATACAAGGCAAGACAATCGAGGATATTGAACAAGTAGTAAATCGTGTCCCGATACATCCTCGGGTTATTCCTGCTATTAAAGCTGCACACGCTTTAGGGTAAACAAATTAATTATTTTAAATATCTATATGATATGATATATGTTCTGTTTGTGATTTACTAATTAATGTGAATGGTGAAATTGGATCAGGTGCGATTTGCGGGTAGTTAGTGATGCAAATACGTTCTACATAGAAACCGTATTGAAGCATCTTGGCATCAGAGAGTGTTTCTCGGAGATTAACACTAATCCGGGCTTCGTGGACGATGATAACAAAAAAGTAAGGATTTTGCCGTACCATGATTTTAACAAGGCATCACATGGCTGTACCCTCTGTCCTCCTAACATGTGTAAGGTATACATCTAGAAAATTATTTTGTCCCACAAAGAATGTATATTATATTCATTCTATATATTTAATTAACATTTTTTGTTGTCCTATAATAATAGGGGAAAATAATAGAGAGAATCCAATCCACATTGGTGACAGAAGAAAAGAAAAGGATTATTTATTTGGGAGATGGAGCGGGCGATTTTTGCCCGAGCTTAAAGCTTGGTGAAGGCGATTACATGATGCCAAGGAAAGACTTTCCGGTTTGGGATTTAATATGCAAAAACCGAAATCTTGTTAAGGCTGAAATTCATGAATGGAGTAACGGGGAGGATCTCGAACTGGTCCTTCTTCAAATAATTACCACAATACTATCCAAGAACAATGCTGCTGACAACATGAACCATTTGTTTGATTGCAAGTTTGAGACAATTCCCCTCAAAGCCATGCCGAAAGCTCTCTATGTCCCCCATTAATTAATTAATTGATTGGACTTCAAATCTTCAATTGTCTGCTTTTTTAATTAGTTCATATATAATGTTAACATGGATCAAGATTGTAATCCTAAAGTTTCCAATAGATCGAGATGAAATGCATTGGAATATCATTATTGACCCAAATCACAAATTTTGGATTCTTTTCTTAAAAAAAGTTCTATAGTAAGTTGATAAAGATTTATACATATACTCGTATTTTTCAAATACAAACGACCTACTATATAGAAGATTACTAAATGGTTCCATATAGGAAAAGAAGATGTATATGTCATTCTCGCATAGAAGAAAACATATTTTATTTATAATCACTTGACGTTGCTTTCATGAACATGATCAACTCGACAACTACAAACCATAATAAACCACAAGTCACTAGTCGTGACACGTACAAACAATACAATCCACGAGCCAAAAGTATTGAACCACTAATCACGTGAACCACGAACTTTTAACCATGAATTACAAACCACACAAACCATTAAAGGCCAATATAATTGAATCCCAAACTCCGAACAAAATTGCGAACCACATACAAGCTAACCACGCCAATATTACAAATCACTGAACTAGAACCACGAACAATTAACGTTGAAACAACGCCACAAATTTTGAACTAACGAATGAAATTAAACGACTTTGCAAACCTTTAAGTTCAGGATGTTTCTGAGCTAATAATAGTGGCGGATCTTGAAAGTTTTAATGGTGAGGGCAAGATTTCTTTTCTTTTTTTGCCACCGTTATATTCCGAGTATTATATTATGGTTATGCAATACACTCGGGCCGAGTTAAATAAAAATAACACTAATAATCTAAGTTTTCCATTCAAATTACCAATACATAGTTTCAAACCAACAAAAAAATACAAAGACTTTATGAAAATACCAAGAGAAAATACGTGGATTGTGGGAAGAAGACCTTGTTATGTGGATTGTGAATTGTGGGCTAAAACATATAGTTATGAATGGACTATGTGAATTGTGGGTTATAAAAACTAAAAAGGTAAATTTTATTGGACTATTAAATTTATTAAACATATCAAATTAAAAGTTTTTTAAAAAATAATCCGTAGGGGCCGACTTAATAGATATAAATTCTTTTGGACGAATACGGATATATAAGTACTAATAAGCGAAAAACAGTGTCCTTAACTGATTACCTCAGTGGTTGGACACCCGGAATTTTGTCCAAGAGGTCACAGGTTCGATACTCTCAGCTTGTGATTGTCCGTCAGGATTTTGTCCTGGCTTTCGTGGAGCTTTTACCGAGTGGGGCGGGAGGGAGAGGGGATCGGGTAGGTCCACGGTATCCAATCCGGATACCTGTGATCCGACCCTTGTTGTTCTAAAAAAAAAGAAAAAAAAGCGAAAAACAACGATGGCTCGGGCCCCACTGGTCCCCAAAGAGAACTGCCCTGCCTAATGGGTCTATTTAACGCTTAATCTACTCGTAATTTCTTATAACCAAATGTAATCAATTACACTAAAGTATTAATAATTTTTGTCCATCATAAAAACTCAAATTCTGTTGCAATATCATTAAAATTAAGAACTTAACTATTATATATAGGAAAATGCTGGCTACGATTTTAAAACTATAATTAACGTGTATAAAAGGAATTATACATCTCATATCATCAAATCTACAAATCTTTGGTTGTCATTAACAACTCTCTTATGAATATGATATTTGTTTCCCATAATGTAAAATATGGCCTACATCCACATTAACTATCCGTAATTACTTACATATGTTTAGTTAAGATTTTATATTTAATTTCTATTTATCAAAAACGTAAAATATTATCAATGATTAGTTGGTGTAGTGGTTTGAAATTCCCTTTGTAACTTATAGGTCTCACTCAGGTTTGAATATCCATTTCACCAACTTTGAGATTTAGGTAGTTCTTTTATGAAGGTTTGGTTTGGGTATACCCAGATTTAAGCTTAAGGGGGCAGAGTTTACACATATTAATCGTCGTGCTTTCGGGAGGATTAGTAGGGGTTTTCCCCCATTGGGTATTTGAAACAGACATTTCTACTTCGAGAGAGCTCTCTAGCGCGGACCCGGTTAAGACAATGTATACTAGATCTCTCGCTGTCGAATCGAGACACGAAGTTTCAAGCGAAATTCACATTTAAAAAAAAAAACAAGCCAAAAGTGTTCAGGATATCCAATTAGAACATATATTCTTCGTTATATGCTTCTCTCTACAAAGAAATCCGGAGTACCATTCGTTATACTTATTGGCTTACTGAACTTTTCATTCTAAAGGAATATCTTTTTTTTCTTTGACGATGCTAATCATCAATAAAGCAACATTCTCGCTTATTTAACAATTAATGTCATTTTTATAACATAAAAATCAAAACTCAGAACGATTTATTATTTGTTAATTAATATACTAAATTAGGGAAAGAGTATAGTGTCAATTTTTAGCCTTTGACAAGTTTTGACACCAGTTTTCAACCAATAAAATGGTGACACATGATCTTACCAAAATACACCAGTTTGTGACGGGTGGTATCAATTTTCACCTAAACTAGTCAATAATGGACAAAACACACAAAAACAAAGTGCTCTGTGTATCTGCCACAAAGTAGGGGATAAGAAATTAATGTGTCAATTTTACCGATAAATGGAACAGAAAGAAAGAAAAATGATTGCACCCTTCACCTTACCGAAAGAAAAAAACCGATTGTACCTTCACGGGCAAGGGTGTAGTGTCAAGTTTGTGGCAAATTTACAAGTTTTGGTTAAATTCTAGCTAATAGGAGAAAGACAAGTGTATATGTCAAAAACTTTCCAAATCTTGTCAAAATAGCCAAATTATATGGTATAGTTGACTTTTTTTTGTTGTTGCCAATTTGCCAATATGCCAATTTGTTGTCAAAAACATTCAACTTCACTAAAAAAAAAAAAAGTCATCAAAGATGCTCTCAACGTTCACTAGCATCGGCCAAAACTAACCGATATTCCTTGCCAAAACTTGCCGATTAAATTTGCCAAAACTAGCTAATGAATGTGGTATAGGATTACCAATGAACCAATACTAGCCGATGCTTTTTGCCGATATTTTTTGCCGACTACACCTTTACTCCTAATAGCAATTTTTTTCTTTTTTTTTAGATCATCTAAGAAGTGCAAGTTTTTTTCATTAAATGTATGTATGTAATTGAGGTATATGCTGACCATTCTTAAATCATTTCTCCGATTATGAAAAAAATAGTATTGCTTAGAAATGTTAGTTCATAAGAAATACGAGTAACAACGTACTGTTGTATTTTTAAACGGAATATTTTGATCCATACACAGGAATTTAAATTTAAATTACCATATTGCCCTCCGTTTTGTTTACCTATCGTTTCTAAATGCAGTCTAAAAGTCAACACCATCATCTTCATTTTTGTTTTGGCGATCTATAGAAATACTCGTATTGATTATGATTTCTCCAGTCGATCATTAATTGATGATAATTTGTTATATTCCATCTAAAAATCACTCAAAATACAGTTCATCATTTATTTCATTTTGGATTTCAAAATTTTCATCTCCATCATGTTCTATTAGGACGACAGATCAACGGTTATAAATTTTTGTGTGCCTAAATCGAGATGTGTAAGGTTATCCCGGTAACGAAATATTTTAATTAGTTTGATGAGAAACCTAACACTTAATGAAACATATACGCGTAACGATGTGTAGCGATGTGTATGTCATTGAATATGTTAATTCAATTTGATTAACCCCAATGACATACACATCGGTACATTTCGCTACGCATATTTGAGCATCAAAGGCGGTCTGACTTGCCTTTAATGTTTATGCATCTATATGCATTGGTCATCAGAGATGTTAGCTTGTTGAACAGGTATAGTAATTTGGTTTGAATTGAGAAGTTATTTAATTATTTGACGTTATGTTCTAATCATTATGCAAGGGGAGCTTATACGCAAGTCCAAATTTTCAAACAGATAAAAGAAGTGGCAAGGAAGAAGGTGTTGAAGTAAAAGATGTACTACACAGCTAAAGAACACAAAGACATATATGTTTATTAGTAATGTAGAGGTTGGAGAAAAGCATAACAAAGGCAAATATAAAGGTGTTTAAGTGTTTCATTAAGAGTTTGGATTTCTCATCAAATTAATTAATTAAAATACTTTGTTATTGGGATAATCTTACAGATCACAATTTAGGCACAAAACAATTTATAATTGTTTCTTTAGATCGGCGATGATGGTGTTGACTTTTACACTCCATTGAAAAACATAGGTAAACAAAGCGCGCAGAGGGCAGTATGGTAAATTTATATTTAAATTCCGTGTATGAATCAAATTATTCCGTGTAAAAATCACCTCCCCTTCTCAAATGAAGATGTCAAGAAAGAGTGTCCACCACGATTCCACGAAACTAATGGGCCGCTACGCCAAGAGTGTCCAGCTTCACTATCTCATGGTTGGTATTCACCTAATCCTCAAATTAAGTTCATGGCCTAAAGAACTTATTCTCGTAAACGGATATTCTTCGTCATATTCTCATTATATCTTTCATTATCATTCTTATTTTAATTCTATATCTAATTCTAAATAAAGTTTAGTATATTCCTTTTTAACCATTTAACAATCACCACCACCGTCAGATCATATATCAAAACTCACGTGACAACAAATCAACGTCACATATCGATTCCCACTATTAATATTCCTTTGGGCATCTTAGATACCCGATTCCATTTTTACTTCCTATGAATACGTTAATCACTTGTGATGTATGTATATATTCCACAACACAAACTTACATTTTACTCGATACCTATTCCTATACCAACATATCATTCTCAGTACTAATTAAATACTTTCTTTTTCGTGTTCATTTGTTATACACAATGTCGGGAATCGTAGTGATTTTTGACTTCGACAAGACGATTATTGATATCGACAGTGACAATTGGGTGGTCGACGAGTTGGGTGCAACCGATTTGTTTAACCAACTTCTTCCCACCATGCCTTGGAATTCCGTGATGGTACATCAAGTCTCGCATAACTTACTTATCGCGCGTGTTTTTTTTCCCAATCCTTTTCTAGTAGCACAAACGTTAATCATGTTTGATATATATTTTTTCCGAATTATATGAATACAGGACAAGATGATGGACGAGCTACATTCACAAGGAAAAACCATTGAAGATATGGAGGAAGTACTAAAACGTGTCCCGATACATCCTCGAGTTGTTCCGACCATTAAAGCAGCATATGCTTTAGGGGTATATATTATAATTTCACTTTTTCTAAAGTTGTTCTTCAATAATCAATGTTTCATGTATCCTTACGAATTTGTGACCTTTTTAATTTTTTTAAAAAAATCAGGTGTGATCTAAGGGTGCTAAGCGACGCAAATCTATTCTACATTGAGACGATACTCAAACATCTAGGGATACGAGAATGTTTCTCGGAAATTAACACGAATCCGGGTTTCGTGAACGAGGAAGGAAAGCTGAGGATTCTACCGTACCATGATTTCCATACCTTTTCTCATGGTTGCAAACTTTGCCCTCCCAACATGTGCAAGGTATTTGACCATATTATTAACACTACACTTTTTCATGTACTAATTTAATTTGTAGTTCTTATTTAGACCTTGAAATTTTTTCTATATATATATTCGTTCTAATCGATCAATTTATTTGAACAGGGTAAAATATTAGAAAGAATTCAAGCGACCTTAAAGGCAGATGGATGGAAAAGGATCATATACTTGGGAGATGGTGCGGGTGATTTTTGCCCCAGCCTAAAGCTTGTACAAGGAGACTACATGATGCCAAGGAAAGATTTCCCCGTTTGGGACTTGATATGCAAAAACCGCAACCTTCTTAAAGCTGAGGTTCATGAATGGATCGACGGGGAAGATCTCGAGCAAATTCTACTTAAACTTATAACAATAATATTGATGGAAAACAAGAGTAACACTGGTGACAACACAAATCAATTGCTTGATTGCAAGTTTGAGACCATTGTTCATGAAGTTTTGCCTAAACCTCTCTGTGTTCCTCAGTAATACAGTAATATATCTAGCTATAAATCCAGAAATATTGGAACTACTTTAAATAATACAGTAATCTATCTAGCCATATATGAGAGTACCATTTTTTCTTTATCTATTTCCCCCCCCCCCCCCCCCCCCCCCCCCCCCCCCCCTTGTCTTGTACTTATTCCAACGTTTGAAGGGTAACTACACATTGCCTATTATTTTTATTCTGAAAAAGTCAAGTCACTCAATCAATTCAAAGTCGAATATCAAATCTATACACAGTTTAAGGAAATACGTAAGGGTATCGAACCAAGTATACTTTAGAGGTCGGTAAGGAGATGTATTTGAAACTCAACAAAGAGATTACACATTGTGTAGCATTAAAAATACCCTGGATTAATTTGTGCATTAAAGTTTAAAAATTCAACTTTGGGCAGCTCTCAACTCATTGATGTGTGTCATCTTAAGCCAGATTTTGAGTTTTATTCATATGACTTACGGACGTGGGAGAGTTAAAACATATCCAAAATCAACTTATTCATAAACAGTAAATTACCCTTTAGTTATATTAGTAAGTTGATTACTCGAATTGTAAAACAAGCCCGATTGTTAAAATTAGCCTTTAGTTCAACGGACGTGTTTAAGGACTTTTTGGTAATTTGCAGGTATATTTTCTATTAAGAATATATTTCTATTCTTTGATTTAGTGATGAAATCTTAAATATTAATGCATGAAGGTAGGGTTGGAGAAAATTTCTAAATCCCAATTCAGTATCGATCCCGGTATTGAAAAGTGACACTCAATTCCATTCGAATCGGGAGGGGTAATTATTTTTGTAATTTTAGGGATTAGGACGTGACCGATGGTACCAAAAATCATATAATTAGCGGGATTTTTCTGGTCCTGTTCTGTATTAGACGGGATCAATACTATATTTTGGTGATTTTTGGGTTTGATACATGACGATACGAAGCTCATGCCCATCCGTGGACGAAGGAATTTGAAAGAGTTTATAGAAATCTAATTCTTTGTAATTTTTTTTCAATCAAACAACTTAAGAAATTCTAATTCCAATTTAATTGAATTTAATAAAATTCCATGAGTCAGATGGACCGTCAAAATAAATAAAATACTTAAAAAAGAAAAATACCTAAAGAAACGAGACTACTACGACCACACGTATCAAATATTTCTTTCATCTTATCTCAATATCATCTCTGAGCGGCCAATGGCATCCACCATTATACCATCATCATCATCAATCTTCAATCGCGCAACGTGCCCTTCAATCTCACTCACCATTCCCAACAACTCCACCACTAATCTCCGCCCTATTCACCACCGTCGCCCCCATCTCAATCTCCGCCTCACCACCCAAAAATGCAACTACAAGATATCAATAGAACACGACGGCGAGACAACGGAAGTTGAAGTAGACCCGGATGAAACAATACTAGAAAAAGCTCTTGAAACAGGAATGTCGGTACCGCATGATTGTAAACTTGGAGTTTGTATGACATGTCCTGCCAAATTGATAAGTGGAAACGTGGATCAAAGTGAAGGGATGCTCAGTGACGATGTTATTGAGCGTGGGTATTCTTTGTTGTGTGTTTCGTATCCGAAATCGGATTGTGTTGTTAAGATTATACCTGAAGAGGAATTGCTTTCTTTGCAATTGGCTACCGCTGATGATTAGAATACAATTTCCCCCCCTTTTTCTTCTTCTTTGTATTACCAAGTTTTATATTAATACTTTGAGGTTTTGTTGCTGTAAGATCTATTGAAATGATATAATGATCAATTAGATAGTTGTGATACATTATTATTAGTTGTTATTGCTGTACTGTATCATTTATGCCTTGCCAATGGACGCAATTAGCAGATATGAGAATGCTGTTAAGTCATGTCCTTTGGACAAGGATCTCAATAACTTTAACAGAAATAGGTCAAAGGGCTTTTAATATGAGTGTTGGTTTGAAGAAGAAGAAGAAGAGGGTTCAACTCCCTAGAGCAGCATACAATGGTACCGACACAGGAGAATAATGGTCAATGGTATGGTCCTGTGATAGCCGCTTATCACCCATCACACACGCGGGTTGAGTGCACAAGCACCCGATGGTGGCGTGCACAAAACAGAGCAACCACGCGCTAGAAGGTCCGTGAGAGTGGGGCCACTACAACTTGAATGAGTTTCAAATGATAAGGTGTGATAGATGGTTCCATTATTTATGTTCATTGTTTTTCTGACCATGCCATAAAATATAAGCATCGTCACTTTTGACCTTGTTCAACGAAGCCGTAATTGTCCACATGAACCTTGCTTCTATTTTATTTCACCCGCACTGCTATTGCAGGAATGAGGACATCAACACACGACTAGCTAGTCTAAGTCAAGTTCAATGGCCTACACGTCATTTTGATATCACCAGATCACATTCATTCTAAGGACTTGAGGAGTATCGGACCCCTCTTTCAGACAACAATTTGCATATTCATTTAAAAACAGAATGTTGCCCCAACGTGGATAGACAGACATTGGATGACCAGAAATCAAAATTCATGCTGATAACTAGGTTGGTTTAAGAGACAAACCTGATCAAGTATTGATAATTAAATGCTCTTACGGTTCAATTAGAATACAGAAGATTGAGACTTACAAAAGGCCGAGTTCTACAATCTAAACTCTGATCGAGTTTCTCGTGCATTCACATTACGTTTTATTCAATCTAACTATCGACCAACGCTAATCAAATTCTTAGTGCTACATAACAATAATCTCAAACATAAATTTTATCATCATCAACTTTTCAAATCACATAAATAAACGACGTATGATCCATTGTCTCCCCAGGAACATCCTCATGCACTTCTGGCTTCTCTTTCCCACCAACCAATCTTGCCGGATTCCCAACTGCCGTCGTCCTCGGTGGCACATCAATCATCACCAATGACCCTGCCCCAATCTTCGCCCCTTCCCCAATCTTAACATTCCCTAACACAGTTGCACCAGCACCGATCAAAACCCCATCCCCAATCTTAGGATGCCTATCTCCACCTACCTTCCCAGTCCCACCTAATGTCACGTGATGCAAAATCGATACATTATTCCCAACAACGGCTGTTTCCCCTATCACCACGCCAGTTGCATGATCCAACAGAATCCCTACGGGTGAGTAGCAAACCAATATAAACCAAACCATAACCGGTAAAATTGACAAAACAGTCCAAATTATGCAGCTAACCACTAATAAGCTCACGTGTTATCAGTTTTAAACTCGTTTTTACGCTAAACTCAATTCTATATCATTTTCCGAATCCAGACCCCCATTACTAATCAGGCCTCTTGTTATAATCGTCCTCTTTGGACGTCTGATGCACATCTTCAAAAGACGCTACTACGAGTACATATTCTTTAGCACGACGTCTTAACGTTTGTTCCATAGTTAGATGCACATTCTCCTTTCTTTTTATTGTTTGTTATATGAATGTGTAAAAGGTATAATTAATGGGAAAATGATCCGTACTGCATACTTTACCTAAGCTTAGGTACTACCACATTAAAAAAAGTTACAGATTAAAACTTAGAATTTGATAAACATACATAACCCCCCCCCCCCCCCCCCCTTGAATTTTACATAATCCCCCTGCTTTACCTAAGATAGATACTGCATGCTTAACCTAACCTTTCCCCTTAATTAATAAGTGAAAATCGAATATGAAGTTGACTCCAAAGTTTAAATGATTGATATATTACAAAAATGTCCTCCCCTGATTTTCAAGGTAACTTCATCAAAAAATGATGGAGTTAATTGCATCCAAGCTAAGCCCAATTAATAAAGTATTTGAGTATCGGTGAAGAATAGGTTCTTATGGGAGGGAATAACCTCAAGTTATGCTAACATGACTACCTTTGGATAAAAATCAGCAGCCTAGATTCAAATATCATCTTTGAATCATGGCCCTTGATTTTCAATCAAGGGTCAAGATTTCCCCACAACTTGAGGGAATCCCACTAGGTATCCTTATAACAAGAAGCCTAAAAGGCTTGAAGTTATTATATGCTAAACTACAAATATTATCAAAAGTTATTTTTATCTTTTCTTGTTAGTTTTTATTAAAAATTATAAAAAGGTTTTACCTTATTTTATTGGTGAAATATTCATTTGAAAACTAAATTTTATGTGAACTAAAAAACTGACCAAAACATACTGTGATCTGAATCTAACACAATGTGTTTTAATTGTGTTTCTAATCATATAATCTAAAAACACAATGTGTTAAGTTTTAAATCACAGTGTGTTTTTTATGGCGTGAAAATCAGAAAATTGTTCAAACACACTGACATGAACTTAACACATTGTGTTTTTCTATAAAAAAAACACATTGCGTTAAATTCAAATTACAGTGTGTTTTGACCGGTTTTCTAGTAGTAGGTTAGTTTGCTTTTTTTTATTTTATTATTATTTCCTTTCCTATGACTACTTTACCAAAAACCTTTACAAAATTATAAATTTATGTAAGTTTCAGCTCTAAAAATAGGCTTTTGGGGCTAGTTTTACCAAATCAAATACAAAACTTATAGCTTCCCAACATTTAGTGTTCATCACCACAAATTGAAAGGGCAAATCTAGTAAATTTCAAAAAGTTGGAAGGCTGAAATGTAATTAGATCCAAAAAATGAAAATTCAAAATTGTCAACCGGAAAAAAGAAAATAATAAAGTAATAATAAGAAAAGGGAAAGGGAAAGGACGGAAAGAATATAAAAACCTTTTCCAAGCCTAGCAGCAGGATGGATATCAACAGAGAAAACATCGGCTATACGCGAGTGCAGGGCAAGTGCAATTGGCTTCCGATTCAAAGCCCAAAGTCTATGGGCTACACGATGGGCCTGAATAGCTAAAAATCCTTTATAATTCAACAAACAATGAGCGAATGAGATACACGCGGGGTCTCGTTGACGGGTGGCGCGTAGGTCGGCAACGGTGGCAGAAAGCAGCGACGGGTCAGAAGAGAACGTGTTGAGGAAAAGATCGTACAGGAGCGTGGATAAAAGTGTTGAAGAACAAAGTTTGTTGCCTAAATGGAAAGAAAGTGAGCGCGTGAGAGATGCGTGTGATATTATTGTTGAGTATAAGTAGCTGGCTAAAGCCGGCTCTGACTCAGCGTCACGGCGCGCTTCGGCTTTGATTTCGTTCCATACCCATTCACTTTCGTTTTCGGTCACGGTGGTGCTGCCGTTGTTGGTAATTGATGATGATGATGATATCATTGGTGGTGATGTGGCGGGGCGGCCTTGAACAGGCATATATATTAAAAAATATTTAAAATAATAATAATAATAATTTTATATATATAAAGTAAGTTTGGATTTGTAAAGTGTGTGGGAGATCTATATATTATGTAGGTGTGGTGCGTAAACTAGATTTGTGTACAAATGATTACGTACCAGGAGTCAAAGGTCTTGTGTTTTTACATAAAATGCCATTTTGGAATTTTTTATTTTATCAACAATTTTTTTGTTATCATCCATATACAGATACAATGAATTCTTCTATGAGCATATACTTAAAATTTGGGAAAAATTCATAAAAAGTTAACTTATTTACACGAAATTCCTATTAAAGGTAACCTATTTTGTTTTCGTCTATTAACAGGATCATATTTTTTAAAAATTTCTAATAAAGGGTATATAGTTAGTTTTTGACAGTCAGAGCTCGTTAAGTGTCACGTCACCGATGTTACGTCATCAATTTGCTGACGTGACACTTGACTTTGACCGACCCATATGTATATCGATATAATATCTCATATCTCGTTGTTTTTGTACTGAAACAGTTTGTGGTTTGTTGCTTAAATGTGATATCTGTTCTTCTTGGTTGTTTGATGTATACAATTCAAATACGTTGGAGTAAAATGGCAGAGAAGACTATAAAATCTACAAAAAAGCTAGAAGTATAGGTGGCAAAATGGGCAGCTCAAGTGGGTTTGGTTGCCAATATCCGTGTGGGTCCAAATCGGTGATTTTTAATACAGGCTGAAACAGTCGGGTTAGGTTAACCCATTACCAATTCTTTTATTCATTTTACGAATTATATAATACTTAATATGTCATATATGATTAAAAAACCAGTTATAATAATGATTGAGATTCTTTTCAATCAAGTGATTAGAGGTTTTGTGTATTTGAATGCCTTTCAGTTTATTTGACCTGCTCAACCAATTGACGCATTCCCCTTTTTAGTTGAATAATATTCATTTTGGATGTTAGCGGTTCTTTTGAAAAATGTATTGGTCAATTATTGCTATTCAAATAATTTATCAGACTCCATGTATATCAAAGGGTTTTGCTGAAAAAGAAGGGTCAAGGTCAAGTGTCATGTCAGCAAAATTGATGACATGGCATCAGTGACGGGGCACTTAACGGGCTCTGTCTGTTAAAAACTAACGAGATACCCTTTATTATGAATGTTTTGAAAATAAGATCCTTTAAATAGACGAAAACAAAATAGGTTACCTTTAATAGGAATTCCGTGTAAATAGATTACCTTTTTATTGATTTTTCCCTAAAATTATGTTATTTATGAATTTTTAAAAGAGATGATTAAAATCTAGGGAAAAATTCATAAAAAGGTAACCTTTTTACACAAAATTCCTAATAAGGGGAACCTATTTAGGTTTCGTCTATTAAAAGGATTTCATTTCTATAAATTTCTCAATAAAGGTAATGTCGTTAGTTTTCGTCGTTAGTCATCCGTTAAGTTCCAAATCATCATGCTACGTCATTTAAAAAGCTTAGGTGGATATTTGACTGGATAATGACCGGATATTGAAGATGCATATACATGTTTATATACACCTAACAATATAGAAACAGAACGAAAAGAAATGAAAATGGAAACCATAGTGGGAACATAGAGAAAAGAAACATAATTTGACCTTAACAATCTCATCTTACCATGTATAACACACACCCGCGCACACTATCACCTTTGAAATCAGAAAGAAACAGAAACACAGATTCCAATATGATCATGAAGAAAAAGAGGTTGTTTGACCGATATTGACCAGATCTAAAACCAGATTCCAAGGAGTTTTGAATAAAATCTGAAACGGACAGTTGCTAGACACGATCTAAGGGAGATGTACATAAGGATTTCGAGCTCGAATTGTGTTTAGATCCATTGAAAAATTCTTCACACCTTCTTTCTTCGATTTCTTCATAGTTTTTCATAGTTTTGATCTAAAAAATATCAGGTTTTGTTCGCGGTCAAATTACAATCATGTTCATGTTTTCATTTTTCTGATTCACTTATTTTCATCGATGGTTACTTTTCCGGCGAACTTGTTGATGCACGTTGATGTGACAACAGCAACTTAGATTTGATATGTCGTTTAGATTAAGACATTATGTTATTTTATGTCGTATCTATATATGTAATTGATAGATTATGGACTTTATGTTTTGGTAATGATCGATTACATGTTTTGGTGTTATATATATGTGTTATGTATGATGTTTGTTGTGTGTTATAGAAGTACAAACATAATATGTGTTAGGATTCCTTGTTGATGAAACACTAAGGAATATAACTAAGTCTTACATCTAACGAAGATAAGGTATATCTTCGTTAGAGGCAAACGAAGATAAACTTCGTTTGGTACAAACGAAAATTAACTTCGTTACATGGGCTGGGCAGCTAAGTTCGTAAGAACAAAGCCCAGCAAGCCCAGTTCGATCTGAAACATATATATACGAATGAATACCCTAAAAAGAGGTAACACATTCGACATACACGTACTCCAGACCACTAAGTTCGTTCTATAGCTTATAGAAACGAATATAGTATCATACGGCTGATTATTTACTTGATAATTAGCGATATACACGTTAACAAATCAAACTAGTTATCTCGTGAGGATTCCGCACTCACGACATAATAATAGACGATCTCGAGAGCGATTTGTAGCTATCGAGGGACTCACATAACTTTTTTGAAGAAATGATTGGCAAGGGTTTGTGTCGAACTTAATTATGAGCGTTTTAGTACCACTCACGAGTTTTAACTCGAAGAAACCAAGGAGATATCACGAAAATAGTTTTTCCGACGAGTCCTTGTATTTTCCGGCAGTTGTGTGGTCACTGTTGATCCCGACGGAGTTCTTCAATATAGAGAGGATACAGATGTTTTTATCAAGTCAAATATCCACGTAAGTTTTTTAACAACATGGCATGCTGACGTGACATTTAACGGGTAATTAACGATGATAACTAACGATATTACCTTTAATGAGAAAATTTTAGAAATGAAATTCTTTTAATAAACGAAATCTAAATAGGTTCCCCTTCTTAGGAATTCTGAGTAAAAAGATTGCCTTTTTTGGATTTTTCCCTAAAATCTACAATGAGGAAAAGGGTTTCCTCTAAAATTAATTACATCTGCTGTAAAGCACGGCTTCACTTTTTGTTCAAACTAATCACCTACAACTCTAATGGCATGTTGTTAAAATTATTACATCTTGATTGCTTGTTTATTAACTTAATTTATATTTGTTGTACATGGAAACTTGGAGGACTACTTTGGACATTTAAAGGAAGTTAGAACTTGAAGGACTGAAGCTGTACAACTGGAAGATTAAGGACTGAAGATGAAGATGTTGGATGTCTCTGCCTATATAAACAACACTGTAGATCTATTAGGGTTACAACACAATTTCATACCCTTTTTTTGCCGTTCTAACCGTTACACCTTCTTCTCAAAATCATGTAACCATGTTTTGTTCAATCATGTTATTTATTATGTAACAGATTGTATTTGTCGCTTAAAATCATCTCTCTGTGGTTGGTTTATTGTAATTTTTTTTCTTAAGATTGTTAGAACAGTATTTTATTTTTCAATCAAGTAAGATTTGTTCTCTCAAATATTTGTGTTTGGATTCTATTATTTCTTCACATGTAAGACATGTACATTGTTTAATATTGAATTATTATATCAATAATACCAATTTACATACGAATATTTATTATCAAAAATGGTTTTATGAAGAGTAGACAAAACCACTCCTTGTTATTCAATAACTTTCTTAATCAAAGTTAATGGACCGACATCAAATTTCAGAATGCAATGACATTATGCAGAATTAAGCGTATTAACAAATTGGCAAATTGCTCCCACACATATTTACTACTACAATTTATATTAACCCAGGAATGCATAGCCTATTGGTTAATGTATTAGCAAACTTCTAAGAATCTCATGAGTTTTTTCTTTTTATTTCTTGTTAAATGTATGTTTAAAAACATGCACTTTGATTCTATATATACAACATACAAGTAAATTAACGTGAAAAGAAAAAGAAAAAACTGGAAAAATAAAATAAAATTGTGTAAGGTCAAATATAACAAACTAGACCCCTTGAAATTGTAACTTGGAACAAAGAACATTATTTGCATTATTTTCATGTAATACAATAGCTCAATATTTTGAAAGAATCATTAAATGAGGTATCTATATATATATACACATACATACATGTGTATATGCACAAAAATGATACTATTATTTACCTTTGCTTTTTAGTTTTTTGGACCAACTTTAACTGTTACCTTGAGAGGAAATTACCAGTGAGCTGTACCCATTCTGGAACCTTAGCCACTTAGGACCTTTTTATTTTGGAGCAGAGCCACTCCTGCAGCCGGACCAGTACTCGTTAACAAGCTTTGAGAAATAGGAATCCGATTCCATTAACTTGGAGGGCTCATCATATTCCATCATTTTCCCTATTTACAGAATAAACCGAGTCACAATTTTGTTTGTGGGTTGGAAACTTTTGTTGATTATCACAATGTAATAAAACAGTCATCTAACTGGTTACGTATAATAAATAGCCATTTGGTGGTACAACTCAAAGTTTGTAATCTAACGAGTTGAAGTAATCTCCTTCCATCACTACATACAAAGTTGTAACTTTCTGATCCAGAACATGTTCAGACTTCAGAGACAAGAAAAGAACAGTAGTTTATATTATGACCGGCTTGAGTCAATGTATGCAATAGGCTACCAGTGTGTTGGTGTGGGACATGTTACTGTTGAACTGGCACCATGCATTCTAGAAATGTTAATTTTTCTCTTTAAGGTAATTTTGTCTATCTTAATATATAAAGATATGGTGTTGATACATACAAACTGACTATACCAATAGCCTTGTGAAGCAATCATTTTAAAATGGTAACAACTAGAGGTGTGAAAATTTTGATACATTCAGCTAACATTGTGTTGATTTGGGTTTACATTTTATCTCCAACGAACGAAAGTGTTCCAACGGGTCAAAAGTCACAGGCAGTGTTTTGACTGCCCTCGAATGCTTAAAAATATCCTACAAAACTTTGCTTACAAAAAAAATCTAGGATTGTCATTTAAGTTTCAAAATCTTATGTACACTAATTAATTAAAAATTTATTGGCAAAGAAATGTTGATGGGTCTGCTCAACCAAACCAGTTGGAACCCATATAAAAAGTACCCATATGGATCCAAAACAATTTTGACAATCATCCAACCCAGCAATTTTGCCACATACAATTCAACAGCAAAGAACATACCCGAAGAGAGGACCATAACCATGTCACTATCTATGACGGTTGGAATTCTGTGAGCCACTGTTACAACGGTGCAGTTTGAAAATTCTTGCCTTATAATCCTCTGTACAGTGGCATCTGTGTCTGAATCAATAGATGCAGTTGCTTCATCCAGGACTAGAATCTTATTTCGCCTGAGTAACACTCTTCCGAGACAGAAGAGCTGCCGTTGACCCATACTCCAATTCTCCCCTTCATCACTCACTAATTTAAAAGAAAGAACACAAAAATCTTAAAGACCAAACTTTGAAGCACTATTCACACTTAAATGTGATTGTCTAAAAAAGCTTAGATGATTTGTATCGATAGACTGACCTGAATAGTCTAAACCGTTTAGGAGACTGCTGATGGTATTCTTAAGCTGGCATTTCTCCAATGCCTGCAAAAATCAGTCAACTTTATAAGAATTTTGGGGCAAGTTCTACAATTGAAGAGATCAACTTTCAAATATTTGAACTATAGGGTAAAATTCTGTTCCATTACTTATTGAATAAGTTGATTTTGGATATGTTTTAACTCAGTCATCAAATAAGTAAAATTCAGAATCTGGCTTAAAATGATACGCGACAATGAGTTGAAAGTAGCCCTAAGTGTATTTTTATATTCTAATGCACAAATTAGCCCAAATTGTTTTTTTAATGCATAAAACCTCCTAAGAAAAAATAAAGATGATTTAAGTAATTACATTTGAGTATTTGACGCGCTCAATCAATAACAAAAAATTTAATTCTGGAATTTGGACAATAAGTGTTTAAGGTCAGACCAACATGTTTCAGGCCACCTCTACTTTGCACTGATGATTGCTTAAAGAACTGATGTTACAGACTAATAACTTAAGCTATAATCAAAATGAGGAATACTTCTTTTCGGATATGATATAGATTAATCAAAACTTTATATGTTTTATTTTTCTTACCTTCCATATTTCATCATCCGAGTGAAGTCCTAGAGGATCCAAGTTTGTTCGTATACTACCCTTAAAAAGGGTCGGCTCTTGGGGAATGACACTTAATTTCATTCTCAGGTCCTTCAGGCCTATGGAACAAATGTCCACACCGTCTACATGAATTTTTCCGCTATCAGGTTCAACCAAACGAAAGAGTGCAGTTATAAGCGTAGTTTTCCCACTTCCTGTCCTTCCAACAATCCCTACACGGGTGCCTTCTTTAAATGTGCATGTGATTCCTTTAAGAACTAGTGGAGCATTTGGACGATACCTAATCTGAAAAATACAGCCAAGATCATATATTAACAGATATGGGGGTTGAAACGAATGCAACAACCTTCCAAAAAAAAGGCAACAGCAGGATATAATAAGCATTTCTATTAAGCCTATTCTTACTTTCATGGACCTTAGTAAAAGTTAGAAGTGACAATTTCGACCCATTTACTTACTTTAATAAGTCGACTATGGCTATGTTTTATGTCCAACGGATATAAAAAAAAGAGCTAGCTTAGTATGACTATGAGTCAAATGGGCGGCAAGTCACCCAAAAGTAAAAATTTAATGAAAACCTAATAAGTCAGTTTATCCGAAAAACTGAATGATTGTTGGAATGATAACCTTCGTAAACATATTCGACGCAGTGATTATTTATAAAACCGCTCAAAATTTGGTGGAAGGGATTTGTTTCTGGTCAACCCTGGCTGACCCAACCATTTTAGCCCGTAACCCAAACTGCTGACTTGCCCATTTTACAGCTTCTAGTAGAAATAATAGGCTGACCTTGACATCCTGGAGGTCAATCCTACCATTTGAAGGCCAAGTAGTTGGCGGCCTGTTGTTTTCCACAATTGCTGGAGGCTCGGGTGGAATGTGCATATATTGTTTGATTCTTTCTACTGAAATGATGTAATTGGATAGGCTACAATACCAACGTGTCAAGAACACATGAGCATTTGTCAGTGACAGTGCGTATGAAAGTGAAAGCCCAACTAACCCTGCAAAAGTATCAAATTCTTTTGATAAGTATATTTACATTTGACGCTTATGACAAACTTTTAATGAGAAATAGAAACATACATACCAGGAGGAATATAACGCTTTGGAAGTGAAACCAGGAAAAAAGCAGTGGTGAATAATGTCAAGTTTTGAAGCGCTTCTGCTCTCAAAACCAACCACTCCAATGTCGCATTTGTAAAAATGAAAGCACGAGCATCAATATCTACTAGTTTTAAGTAATTTTTGAAGAACCTGTCCTCCTTTTTAAATGCCCTAATTGTAGCCACTCCAAGAGAGGTTTCGGATGCATAATTTACCACAGGTGCTTTTGTCGTCCCATTGATTCTAATAAGTTCCCTTGCAGATGGTTGATAATATCCCTGCATGCACCAAAAGAATTATTAATCTAAAATATGTTTTGTTTCCTTTTGGTGTAGAGAAAATATGGAGCTAAATTCACCTGGAAATATTTTGTAGCTATTATAGCAAAGATGCCTACGATAAGGACTTCCCATGTGACTGATGCCATAACGGCAATTGTAGTGAGTAATTCAATACCGGAAGTCACCACAAAAGTAAACGAGAAGGGTATGTCAAAATCCAATACACTTAAATCTGTTGAAGCCTGCACGATTAGTTTAAAAACTTTAATTATAAGCATCTCTTTGTTTCTGTTTAGTACATGTGACAACTTCTACCAATACACTTATAATGATGCAATCTAGGTAGTGCTCTATCTACGTTTGTTCAAATCAATCCCCTCATTAAACACTACAAATATCAAATATATCCAACCTATATTAAAAATATCAAATTTCCCCAACTCAAATAAATAAATATCATATCTCCCCAAATCCCCAATTTAATTACAATTAAATCCAAAAAATTAATAATAGTTATCTTTAATTTATATAATTACTATGATACCCTCTTAAGAGGGTCAAATAGCTTATTCTCGTTACATAACATACCCTAATCAGATCATTATTAATTCATTCAAAATCAAAGTTGTATTATGGTAATCCTCCTATTTATTCGTTCTGTTGCTTATACGAGATATATGGCTTGTATGACAAACATAATCTAATGAAGATGTAAGATGATAATTAATATAGTATTTTATGGTGCATAATTAGTTTATAAAGGTCTTAGGTGGAGCTGTGTAAGATTCATGATAGTTAATTGCCCATTTTGTGGTGAGTGATATATCATTCTTAGTTTGTGTCAAAATTGATGCTTTGTATAATCAATTAAGTTAACCTCTACGTAATGTGTGCATCGCTTATTATTTCTTGCTACTTTTTGACCTGTTCTTTATGTGCAGAGTGTGTAGCGGAACCACAAGACATCACTTATTTGCAATCAAAGAGGCGATTTGGATTTAAAGTGTTATCTGACATAGTTACTTGTCTACAAATTTGCTTATAGTGGAAAAGATTTTAGTCACAAAGACTTGCTTTAGATGCCGACAAAGGATTAAAGACAAGTGATGAAAGATAATGTACATATTGCTTATCAATTATTAGTTTTGATTGCAGAAACTAGATAATACACACTAGCATCAAAGATGGATGATAATGTATGTATTGCTACAGACACTAGCCTCAATTGTTGAGTGTATCATAAATTAATATTACAGCCAACGAGCCATCAAGTGGGAAATGTAAAAAGTTTACATACCATGGTTTCTATAATGTCAAAAGGGTATATTGGTCACTATAAAATTTCTAGATGATAATTATTGATTTTCTAGATTTAATAGTAATTAAATTGGGGATTTGGGGAGATATGATATTTATTAATTTGAATTGGGGAAATTTGATATTTTTAACATGGGTTGGGTATATTTGATATTAGTAGTGTTTAATGAGGGGATATATGAAATTTTCTCTATTGCAAAAAAGGGTCAGGCTCAGAAGAACTTACACGTGTTAGAATCCGTCCAACTGGTGTAGAGTCGAAGAACATCATAGGTGCACCAAAAATCGACTCGGTGAACTTTGAGAAGAAGGCTTTAGAGGCTTTTAATCCCAAAAGGGTAGTGGAAAAAGATCTCATAAAAACAAAAACTGCACTTGTGGTTGAAATTAATGCGTAAACACCAATTAACATGACACTGGAAATATCAGGAATTTTAACTGCAAAAGCTAGCCAATAACTAGCTGCAGCCTGAAGAGCAGAAAAACCAATCTGAGTCAGAAGGCTTGAGCAAAAGTACCATCCACCTTGTGAGATAACAACGTAATCAAAAAAAGGCTTCCACCCAAAATCACCAATAGGCTTCTCTTCTTCTTCGGTCAACTGTATCGATGTCTTCGATATCTCCTCATTGATTTCATTTCTGTGGTTCAAACTATCTGTTACTTTTTTGCGACTGTTATTGTTGTCAAAAGATGAAGACTCCAAATCAGATATCACATTTTGGTGAGCATTCACAAGCTGCTCAAAAGCTGTACCGGGTGTCATCAGATCCTTGTACCTTCCTGATTGAGTAATTTGACCATCTTCCATCACCTTTAGTCAATTACAGAAAAAGTAAGACAACAACCAAAGTATTCTAAAGTCGCATGAGTAATATGTTAAATGTGTGACAGAACCTTTGATTACCCTCCCTCATTACCAGAATATTGTCAACCTCTGAAAGAAACTCCACTTGATGTGTGACGAGAATGACGGTCTTGTCCCCTAAAGCGGTCATAACACAATCCTGAAATTTAAAAACTTCATATGTAATGGTCAAAAAAGAAACCAAATGCTAAACAACCGAGTGAGAGAATCTAACATTAAAGAGAGTTGCTGCTGTATGTGCATCTACAGCACTAAAAGGGTCATCAAGAAGATATATGTCAGCATCATTGTAGACTGCTCTGGCAAGTTGAATCCTCTGCTTTTGACCACCACTCATATTAAGTCCCCTTTGACCTATTTCTGTTAGATCACCATAGTTAAAATCATTAAGATCCTTGTCCAAAGCACATGACTTTATGGCATTCTCATATTTAATTGCGTCCATTGGCTTCCCGTAGAGTATGTTATCCCGAATTGTCCCACTTTGAATCCAGGAAGCTTGACTAACATAAGCAACTGATCCAGAAATATTCACCTGAATGCAAGAAATAGCAATTAACTTTACTAATTTACATAGTATTGCCAAATGAAAAAAGTTAAAAAGTTGTTTCTGGACTCACAGTTCCTGAAGTTCTGGTTATTTCTCCGAGTATAGCGTACAATAGTGATGATTTTCCAGCACCAACTGGCCCACAAACAACAACTTTTTGTCCTCTAATAACTTCTATGTTTATGCCTTCGAGCGACGGAAGAGGCGATTCAGGATCCCAACTGAAGTTGCCATCTTGTATTCTAATACAGCTACTAGAATGTCTTGGTTCTTGATTTTCTAACATCCCGTCATTTTTAAGTTCATTCTCTACCAGAAATGAATTGATCCTATCAAAGGACACTTTAGTCTGGATTAAAATTGAAAGAGCCTGGGGAAAGTATTTGACCGGCTCAGACATTGTTCGTAAGGTTGCCAAAATTGTGAAAATTGTGGCTGCATTCAGAGGAGCGCTATTGAAAAACGCACATCCCAAAAGGACAACTGAAGAGATGATTGTAGGTGACATCCAATACAAAACGGAGCCATAAGCCTTTTGATACTGAGATTCCTTAAGCCATTTGAATTCGTTGTCTCTACAAGAGTGGATGAAATTCTTAAATTTGTCTTCCCATGACTGTAACTTGATGATCTTCATATTGTTTAGGATCTCAGAAGTGGACCTCAGTCTCTTATCTTGGGAAATCATAAACTGTAACTGACATTTCTGAAGTGCTATTGCGAATGGCACGTTCAGAAGCCCACACAAGATCAGAGGGACTAAACCTGGGAGAACACCAACTCCTACTACAGAGAACAGAACACCAATGGCTAGAAAAAGCTGAACGAAAGAAGTCCAAGCTACATGAACCCACATAGGGAATTCACCCATTCTGTAAGCATCGACAGCGATATAGTTCACAATCTCCCCTGTGGAATGTCTTCTTCTCCCAAAACTAGAAAGTTTGAGTTGTTTCTTATATACTGCCACCATTAAGGCCGATCTCATCCTCATACCTAATCTCTTTGCATCAAAGTAAAAATGCCTTTGAGACAACGACTCAACTACCTTGACAACAATCAAGCATCCTACCAATAGTAGTCCATATTGAAAATTTTCTCTCTCGCTATTGGAATAGTTAACAAACGCATAGAGTAACAGTGGACCAACTATGACGGCAGTAGTCCTAAGAAAGGCATAAATGCCTACCACTGCCATTTCCTTACCATAAACCCTTTGTAATGCCCTGCCTACCAGGTTAACATTATTTGTGCCGTTCTTCTCCCTTTGAAGTGAGTCCCATGCTACCTTAAATCGTTTATACGCGACAAGAGCTTGATCTTTTGGTGCTAGAAAGGGAATATCTTCAAGTACTAGTGGCTTTCTATACCCTAGCGAAATCAAAGGATTTACCCAAGAAAACACTAACTTGCTAGAAAAACTAGGCTCTTCTACTTGACTTGTGCTCCCTTCATTTACTCCGTTATCCAATAAAGGATCTAATAAGGTCTCCTTCCCCCGTTGGCCAACAAACTCTTTGCCATTTCTCAGCGCACAAAACAATAGCAAGAAGCTTACAAGCCATTCCATGGACTCCAAAACTAAAACCCCATGCTTCTCTACTAAATTTTCGATCCCTATCGTAGTGATACACACAAACACTAAAATCCACCACATGGAAACGAAAATCCTAATCAACTTCCATCTTTCAACAAGCAGTGAAACGGTCAAAGTCACCCATACTAGTACTCTACAAGCATCCCTCATCCAATCAAAACAACTAAAGCTTCTAGTTCTACCTACCACCTCCCATAAACAATCACCAAAGTAAGCACAGGCAGTAAGAAAACAACAAAATGCAACTGCAACCGGAAAACGGTCACTTCTCCTAAACTTATTCTCACTGACTCCAATTTTTCTTAAGAAAAAAACTAACAAAATCAAATAGAAAAAAATCACAAAAACTAAATTTAACAAATCAAGTATAGTCCGTTGACCATTTGGTGAAACGAAATCACGTGCTTCTTCAGAAATGCATCCACCTGCATAAATGTACAACTTATATAGATACAAACTAGTATATACATATAATATAATTCAGAATTATACTAATAAGAGAAACTAACCTAGAGTGAAAATAAGATATATATACTGTATATAATCACAAACTATATATCTACATATACTGAAATTGAAATTATTGTTATGCAAAGAAGGTGATTAATTACCGAGTAAACTCGTGAAAGACGCCATTGATGAAGAAATGACACGCACACATCAAACTAAAACGATAATCTTCTTCAGTTTAGTAGTACTACAAGTTACGTATAGAACATTTGTGTATATATAGGTGGGTATACGGTTCGTTGGATCCCGCAATTAACTAAATTAAAACCCGCTGTTCGTGGATTTTAGTATATGGAGTACTCTGTGTGGCAAAATGATCACTGTCGTTTACTTTTCTTAAGCAATTTTTTCTTTTCTTTATCTTTTGGACCACTTTAAAGAAAAAAACATTTTCTTTTTAAATCAGCCATTTTCTTTTGAAAAAAGATTTTGTTTTAGGTTTCTAATCAGCCATTTTCTTTTGAAAAACGATCAATCTTCTTAAAAGTGACTTAAAAATTCTTTTAAAATCATATAAATATAACATGACATTAGTTTTTTTACTTGTTTTTATTTTTTAATTTCTTCACATGACTTAATACTGTTTCAAAGAAAATAACAACCTCATTTTAATACGTCTTGATTTTTAAAGAAAAATGATAAATGACACTAGTATCACTTATAGTTGATGATTCTAAAAAATAAATTAAGAATTATATATATGAGTTTAAAATAACTAAGAGATCGAAAATATAAATTATATTTTGTTTTGTAGAGTGGATGTTATTAGAAGCATATATATTATTCATATTCATATTTTTTTAAATATTAAACGTATTCTTGTCTAGTTATCCAATAAAAAACTTATCATTGAACTGCAAAACGTAAAAATTCGTACACTATTAATTTTTAATACTGCATCACTTATTATGTTTTAGGTTCCTGTACAATACAACAATTGAAACATGTTTAGTAGTATACCACTAAAACATAAAGATTTACGAATCACTGTTTAAAAATATGAATAGAGCAAACTGATACTTGCGTTTAGTATTTAAAAATTGGCAGTAGGTATCTAAGCATTTAGCTCATGTTATGTGTATAATTTGTTTATTACACTAGATTATGCATGAAAAATGCATAATAACTTTTGAGTATCCAAAGTTAAAAGTCAAATGCAGATGTTGTGGGTATAATTTATTTAATAGACTAGATTACTTATTCAAAATGCATAAATCTTTTGAGTATCTAAAGGATAATAACTATACATCTAATTCTTTCATTTTTTATTTAAAATATAAATAAAATATAATTCTAAAAGTTATAATTAGCATGCATATAAAAAAATTATATTTTCTATATAAAAACTCACCCCTTAAATTTTATAGTAAATTAATTGTTAAAGAAAATATATTTATTTCTCTTCTGACTAACTTAATCTAGACAGAGAAAGATTGTAATTACCTTTACCTCTACTCACAATAACTCCATATGCTAAATTGCTAATGAGCTCATCAACTCTTTGCCTCCTGTCAAGGTAGGTAAAAGTGAGCAAAAGCTAATCTGAAAACCTAAAAACTGAAAAAGCTGAAACCTCAACCAAACCGATTGGGTTTTTTAAAAACCGAACTGAAACTATATATATATATAATTCATTATAAGTTTATATTGGGTGGGGTATTGTAAAACAAGTATTAAAGTAAATAAATAAGACAAGATCTCGACCCTTAGATCATGGTTAAGTTGATGCACAAACATTCACGAGGCAATTGATACATAATGATTTTTATGATACACGGTGATTTTCAGTGAAGAGAAACCTATTGTTTTATTTGTTTTACTAAAATATTTGTTTCATTTTACCTAAAACCATTTATATTTATTATTACACCATATCATTTCGAACATGTATTCATTATACTATCAATATATGTTTATTATAAAAGTTGGTTTATTGTAAGTAATGTAATAAGTTTAATGTGTAAATTTAATGTAAAAAATTATATGAGGCTTTTTTACAAATTTTAACATTTTTTTTGTTTTTGTGAAAGAAAATTAATACAAAAACCAAAGTTAAACCGTAATCGAATCCAAAAATGAAAAATTAAACTAAGCATAAAACTGAATTCAACAGGTTCTGGTTTTTAAAAACCGAAAAGTTCGGTTTGATTTTCGATTTTAGCTCAAAACCGGCCCTAAATCGAACGGTGCTCACCATTAAAGGTAGGTGCGGACAAAATCCTCGAAAACTAATTTCTTGATATTTTACATTTGTTGAGTTAAAAAGGTTAAAGAAAATTGTTTGTGGGGGTCAATTGTTAACAACCATAGGAAGAGATGGTGATAAGCATATTTTAATAGCTGCATGGACTGTTGTTATAGTTGAAAACAAAGATAATAGGTCTTAGTTTGTGAGATCACTTGTTGAGGATCTGGATATGTCACAAAATAATAATCTCATTAAGGATTCATTATTTGAGTTTTGTGACAATGGAGTTATATTGTATGGGTTATTCGATTATTTAAGAATGATGATGATGATGATTAAACCATCCCGATAAATAAACTATATATAATGATATTCAATCAAAACCATCCATATAAAGTTTGTGTTATCTGACCGGGTTTTGGATTTACCCAATTAAAAGCACTTTTAAATTTGTGTTTAGTATTTTTGAATAATCATATCATTTGAATGTCAAATTAAATTATTTTAGTTATTCATGTGAGGTTATTCAAACAACTACTTGCATTTGGATTATTAGGATTAACATTTTGGTTAATTAGATTTGTATTTACGTGATTTAGATTATGTTATTATAATTTTTATTAAATAAGAGATGCTTAATGAAATTTTGAACGGGCCCTAATTAACAATTTTCTAAATCAAAACCAAACCATTAAACGAATTTCGTATTTGACTTGGTTTATTTTAAGCTTATTGGCTTACTAGGTTTTTGCCCCGTGCGTTACACGAATTAACACAAATTTATAACAAATAATTCAATAAAAAATTAATATAAAAAAATAACTTTCATTGAGGAATGAATATAATTTTTATGAAATTTAAGTAAAATGTCAACAAAACACAAAGTATTAAACATTATTACAAAAAAATAAATAAATATCAAGGGTGGGCGTCTAAGCGGGGTGTTTCCCCATTTCTCATCTCTTTTTTCATTATTCCTTATCCTCTCCCCACAAGCAAAGATTGTTTCACCATTCTTTTTTCATCTCTTCTCACTTAAAAGAAGACAAGGAAAAATAAAACAAATAAGGTGAGGGAGTAAGGAAGAACCGTCAACACCATCACCACTTTGCTACCCACACCATAGGTACTATAGGCGGGTCAGCATTCCACCTGGTCACCAATCGGTCCCCACCTTGCTACCCCGTACTCCGTCCATCATCAAAAAACTAAACATATATTATATAAAAACATAAATTCAATTTTTAATACAACATTTTAACACAACCAAAAATCATAATGGTTAACAAATTAAAAGCCAAAACGGGATACATTATAAATTACATGTTTTGTATATATTTATAAATAATTTTAACCATCTCACTTTTTAATATAGTAAAGTTGTTTTGAAGGTCACACTTTATTATATGTTTACATACTCTCTAATAACTTCTTTTAGAGAAATCTTGAATCAGACAGTAACAAAAACGACCATTATAGAGAAAATAATAAAAAGAGCAACAACAACTATTATCTTTACTATCAATATATAATAGCATATTTTGCTAAAAAATGTTGGAATGAAAGAGGCGAGATATAATCAGGGATTGCAAGTGGGCTCTCTATGTAGACCTGGTTAAGAAAACATATTCATCGAATTTGCTCACTCATTATTAAAAATTTGATGATACTTATAACACTAATGAATTTTTTTATAAATAACTCATCTTGATACACTTGGGTTAAAGATAGTTATAAAACTAAACATAAACTCGTATTATATAATTAAGTTATATATATATATATATCTTATTTAATAATTGTTCACGTATTGTACAATTATAAAAGAGATGAGAATATAATCACTTATTCATTATAAACTTAATAATAAAAAAAAGTAAAGTATGTGAACGTATTTATGTATAAACTTAGCTACATAACAATCTTACATTCACTTTTCTTATTTAATTATAATTGATATTATTGTAATGATCAATTGTTATTAACAATTATACATATAACTTACGAAGCAATAACAAATTAAACTTGAGTGTGATAACATCACTCGCACTTTATTTTTATTTTTTTATGTTTCGAGCAATATGAAGCTTATCTTTTTGCAATAGATTTGTATTGGAAAGTAAAAGTTGAACATAAATTAGAAATTTTATATCCTTAAAAGATATTTAAAAAAAAGAGAATCATGGTTATTTTTTAGTAGTAATTAGACAAAATCTTTAAAATATGGAAACTTTTATAAATTTGGAATATGTCATTAAGATATATATGTCATAATATATATTATTAATATTCAATATTTTTGGTGAGAAACTATAACTATATATATATATCTTTTATATGTAAATAATATATTTTATAAATTTTATAGATTTTAGACCGTATAATAATTATGTGTTGCAAAAAATAAACAAAAATCTTATTAGATTAAGTGGTTTATGATTCACAATAAAAGTTAGAGGTTATGGATTGATGATGTGGCGACACCAGAGACATGACACATATACGCTTTGAAATAGAGAATTATATATATAGAGAGATTTGTACTTGTTTTTTAGGTCTTATTTTGGTGACTTATTATTGAAATTATAAAGTTATTTTATAATTACAATATATGATAAGTTCATGAGTCCAAAATAAACCAGAAAACATGGTTTATTAAAAATAAGCAAACTAAAAAAGAGAACAAATTTAAAATAAGTCAAAGATACTCTTAAAGTTATTCAAATGTGTGCCAAATGTTTTATATCCACACAATTAATTGGGCAAGCAACATAACTTTTTCAATTTTTGTAATGGTTAAAATAAGACAACTAAAAAAAACTTGGAATATATATATTTATATATATATATATATTAGGAACTTGAAAATTAAAACGATTGAATTTACTATATGGTTGCTCACACATATTTATATGATTATATAATTGTTTACAAATGTTCATATGTAGGAAGTATAAGGAACTATACATGTTACATTTTAAGGAAAAAAGATGGAACCCTTACTCCCGATAGCCTAATGAATATGTTTATCTACCAATTGTATCTACCAAATAATAACAAATATCTTATATCTTTTTCTTCGAATCCAATTTTTCTCTCTGGTTTCCTTATTCGATCTTCTTCTATTGATTTCCAATGCATATATATATATATATATACTTTAAAATAATAATCCAATTATGATATGTACAATGTGTTATATTTTTTTGGGTTTTTGGCGAGATTTTATGGATGTTCTTATAACTGTAAGGTTCGATTGGATACATGAATTGAAAGCATCACTTATCAGGGTTTAATATGATAATCACTATGTTTGCTTCGGATTATGTAATAACTTTTGGTGTCACCTGTCAAACATAATGACTATTGACGAAGACACCTTGGTTGACCTGAGGATATTGCTTTTAAAACAATTGATCCTTCTATATATGTTTGTAACTTTGTATATCATCTAATCATAGGAAATACCTTTACATAGTTTATTAAACTCTATGGAATATAGATATAAATAACTGCAAGTGAATCCGTACATCACAGATATTAATACTATATATATATATATATACATGAAAAGGTTCATGCGAGAATTATGAGAATTTATATATTATAACATGATGTTCATATATAAATGGTATTTGTGAACATATTCGTTCACATATGAACTATCAAGTTATACTTATAATTATCTATGTTCATATGTGAATACTTCCTACATAAATCTTACCCTGGTTTTTAGCTTGTTTAAAAACGTAAGTTACAAAACTCCTCAATCCATGAAGAAACGTCAATTGTAGATTTATTTGGTCAGCTCTTATGATAAAATTTTCTATTCTTAAAGTTGAAATATCCTGTATACAGTTTTAGGTGTTTTGTTTTATGTTTTCTACTTTTGATATGAATAGTTGTTTAAAGAAGGGCAAATGGCATAAAAAGATACTTAAGTTTTACTCATTTTTCAATCAAGGTACACTTCTTTTTATATTTCAATTTAAGGATTCTACTTGTTTTTTAGACTAAAAAGTTATATTTACATGTAATCGGCGGTTTCCTAATTCAATAGCCGGTCATTTTTTGTTTCTTCCTCTCTGCCTAACGACCAATACCACAAGATGGAGAACTCAACAATTTCATTATTTTTCCCCCTTTCTATCAGCTACCATTAATTAGCAATTTTTTCTATTATACTTCCATCTTACAACCCATACAATCAAAAGCTTGTGTCTTCGATGAATTTTTTCAAACATTAATTTATTTTTCCAGAACCTCAAAATCATATATGGGGGGTTTTGTATTTTGACAAATAATTTAAGATTTACCCATCCATTACCATCATCTTCATCTCAATAAAGAAATTAAAAAAAGATCACCTACGGTTTCACAAACTTCAATTATTCATACTTTCATTCGAAGAAAAAAAAAAGAAAGAATAGCTCATGGATTCATGAGTGAGAGGGGATGAAGTGAGCAGAAGGATGGTCGTTGGCAGTTGCAGTTGCAGTCTTCGACGACTTGAAGCCTTCAACGGTCTTCTTCGACTGTTACGATGACAGTGGCCTAAAGAATTTGATTTTTCTCAAGAATTTAGCTTTTGGTGATGGTAATGGCTAGCGATAGTCAATATAATGGTCAAAGATGATAAAATAATGAGATTGTGAGGATGAAAAAAGAATGAGATAGTGGGGGTGAATAAAGAATTTCTGGATTCAGTACGCTAATGGATATATAGGAATGATATGTAAGTAAAAATTATTATCCTTAAAACCGGTTACCTAGAATATGGGTTAAAAAGTCTCATTCTAGTTTAGAAAAATGAAGTTACATCCTTAAATTGAAAAATAGAAAGAAGTGTACCTTGATTGAAAAATGAGTGAAACTTAAGTACCTTTTCATGCCATTTACCCTTTAAAGAACCATAACTTTGTAAATGTAAATTAAGTTGGGTAAATAATTAGTATAAATTAAATGCAATCTATCTATATCATTATTATTATCAAAGTTAGGGAACTCGTGACTCAGAATCGAATCAGTAGAGAAGGAGTAGAGGAGGAGTTAGAAGTTTTTGAAAACTCAGAACGAGATCGGGGAGAACTCGGATCGACTTTTATATAGGAAAATCAATTTTTTTTTTTTAAATGATATGTTTTAGAAAATTAGAAATAAGTTATAAACTTGAAAGTTAAACATAATTGTTTAAAATCCTTAACATAGTACTTCAAAACTCAAACTTAATTGTTCGGATACATAAACGTACCACTTGAAAAAATGGGATAAGAACCCTGCTTAAATGGATAAGAATTAAGAGGCTTTGTTAAATTGCAGAAAATAATAATACATTGAGTTAAGCTTAGTAAATCCACAAGTTGAGCCCAGTTTAATCCAACAATTTGGCACTTGCCATCTGGATGCCATTGTAGCCCAAACTCCAAATCCTTGGGTCTTTTTGCATTCCTTAACTAGGACCAGGTTTGAATAACATACAAGGAATATGAATAATGAAGTGATTCTGGTATAAAAGATGTCAATTTGTAAACCTTTAATTTGTATAATTTGTATACATATAAATAAGTGGTGGCAAACCGACAACTTCAGCTTACTTACGCTAACGATAAAAAATAAATATAAGCTATGCTTGTCAATCGAGTAGGTGATTTTGGATTAGCTCTTGAGATTTTGGGTTGTTTTACTCTCTTTCAAACATTAGATTTTTCCACTATTTTTGCTTGTGCTAGTGTCCCCATAAATTTTTGGATTTTTTGCAATATGAGATTAAATGACATAACTCTTATTTGTATTTTACTTTTTATTGGTGCTGTTGGAATTCTGTACAGATAGGATTGTATACTTGGTTACCCGATGCTATGACGGATCCCACTCCAGTATCCGCTTTGATTCATGCAGCTACTATGGTTACGGCTGGCGTTTTCATGATAGCAAGGTGTTCCCCTTTATTTGAATACTCACCTACGGCTTTGATTGTTATTATTTTTGCAGGAGCTATGACGTCATTCCTTGCGGCAACCACTGGAATATTACAGAACGATCTAAAGAGGGTCATAGCTTATTCAACTTGCAGTCAATTAGGCTATATGATCTTTGCTTGCGGCATCTCTAACTATTCGGTTAGCGTCTTTCATTGAATGGATCACACCTTTTTTTCCATGATGTCGCATACCGATTGAATGTTTGAAAAAAATTAATAAATATAACAAATAGAATTATTGTTACATGACTTGCAATTCGCAACATGTGGTTTGATTTTTTGATCATTTAATTTAGTTAATGTAAAAATAAACTTGTATTAGTTTAACTCAGTCTTGATCCATGACGAAAGAGAGGTACACAACATTTGATTCATTCAGAATTATACAGTATTGACTTCTACGGACTAATATAAACCGTGACAAACCCGATACTACTAGGCTACTAGGTTCATAAAAATATTTAGACCTGCTTCATTTTTTACTTAAAAATAATACATTTTAAGAAACCACAATTCTTCACTAAACTTACGCTACGCGGAAAAAGTCTTGGTTTATTTGCCTTTAAATACCGATATTTTGGTCGTACCAGTCGGGTACCCGGTACCGGTATTACCGGTGAACCGGACGATACGTACCGGCGCGGTAATTTATTTTTTGTATTTTTATTTTATAAAAATCCTATAAAACTTGTTACAATTTAACGAAAATAGTCAAAATACAAGTACAATCCACTCAAAAATAGTACCAAATACGTATTTCATAACAAAGTATAAGTTTTAAAGTTTACAAATAACAAAACATAACATTTAAATAAATCAAAATACCGGTATTACCATTCCGGCAATACTGGAAATACCGGCCGGTATTAAATAGTGTAAATATCGGACAAAATACCGGGATAGTTGTACTGGGGTACCACCCGGTATCCGGTATTCTGGGTAATACCGGCCGATACGTATGGGTATTTAAAACACTGCTTTAAATAGTATATATCCACCGGGTTTTTCACTAAATTCAAAAGTTGCATATTATTATTATTTTTTTTGAAAAAACTCAAAACTTGCAGTATGTATTCGCATTTCAATAAAAAAATCTTATACTCCATCCATACGACTATAAGTATCATATTTTGAATTTTAAAAGTTTTATATTTTAATATTTAACTTCAAGCATAATTTTTGCGTTATAAACAAACTTTGATAAAAAATTATACCAATAAAAATATTTTTAAAATACAATCAGTTCATATAACCTCCATCAAGTGTTATCTAACGCAAATACAATTAGTTAAAGTTAAAGTTGAAAATGTTATACTTTAAAAACTCAAAATATGATATTTCTAATGAAGCGGATGGAGTATTAAACAAAAAGTTATCAATTTAAAAAGAGAAAAAATAAATTGAAAGGAGATAGTGTCACTGAATAAGGTCTTTCCAAACATCCAATTTTTTCTATTGTTTTTTCAACAATTCTCTCATAAATTGGTTGGCGTCTTACATTTTTTCAAAACTACATTAGTATTTTTCTCGCGAGAAAATGCAAGAAAACGGCAGGTGGGGGTTAAGTCTTTTTCAGCCAATAATCAAAGTATAAAAGTTATGATTTCTTTTTTTTTTATAAAAGATATAATAAAATATTTGACGAAGAGATAGAGAAATATATGAGAAATAAGTATAGTTGGTAATGATATTTTTTTGAAGAAATAGAGGATGTGACGCTACGTGACAAAAAAAAAACTGAGATAATGGTTTAGGTTGGATAATGTGAATTTGAAATTGTATGGTCGGGTTGTATCATTGGAAAAATTATTTAGAAAAAGTTTAAGTTGGCACCAAAAGGAATAAGGACGATACATACAGGCCCAACATGTAACAAGTTACAAAAAAGGTTAAATTTCATTTTGGAGTAGCCCCATTTCGGCAACTATAAGATCGAAGCCAAAATATATATACTTAATCAGTCAACCATCTCCAACATTGTGTCATTGTGATTCGATTTGGATGTGTACAATTTTTTTTCGAAGACTCAGTCGGGATACGACATTAGGAAAAACTCACCGTATATTGGTGAAACCTTGTATGCACCATAGACTACGAGACGTTGACTATGGACCGTTACAAGTATTCGGTGGGAAAGACCCCAAGGTTTGCCATCCTTGGATCGATTGAAGACTTTGGATAAAACCGGGAGCGTCACTGACCAGCTAGGCGATGTGTACAATTACAACCAGGGTCGGCTCTAAGGAAACTTGGGTCTAGGATGAGATTAAAGAAAGACCCCTAAGCTAAGAACAACGAATTTGACTTGAGGACCTAAAAACCAAAATATGCTTCTACCTAATGTCTTAACCACCGCTCTAAATGCTAATAGTTTATTAATAAAAATATAAACACCATATAAAATATAATTTTTACACATATATGTATATATGAAATTTAAAAATATGAGCCTCTGAAAATGTAGACCTCCAACGGTTGTCCACTTTGCCCTATACCTAAGCCCCCCATGATTACTACTATAATGATTCTTGTTTTTTTTTTTTATATATATTATTATTTTTTTTTATAAATAAACAAGCTATAACTTTCTATAAATATATTGATACAAAATATTTTGTACATTTTCTTACACTTCTTAATTTTATTTTATTTTTTAACATAACAAATCATTACATAGAAATAGAAAGAAAGCGAACAACAAACTATGTCGTTACTCTTTTTTATCATATAATTGTATTTTGTATTTTAAGTTCCAAAGAGAATGGTTTTTCTTTGGTTACACAACTACATGCTACGATTGCATGTGTGCACTTCACAATTTTATACGAAAAATATATGAAGGTAATGCGAATTCTGCAGAATCTCAATGTGCATGTGCGCCTGCGGCCTTCAAAACAAATGCGTACAATATTATGTGGTGGGTGGAGATGAAGAGGTAACACCACAAGAAAATGCAACAATCTTAATTAAATAGCACAAAACATAATGAAACATATGCATTTTGAGTTTTACTTCTATAAATTCTTATGTTATTTGTACCTAGGTGCCATTAGAGTGAAGGGAGTGGGGGCGATTCCCCCTGTTCGCCGGCTATATCCCCGTCTACACCACTCCCCAAAGGCAATAGGCCAAAAAAATGAAATTGGCGATAGCTTTTGATCGCCTGGATTGTGTGTTGACCGAGCCTTGTTTTCCGTTCCAACGTTTAAAAACGGCTAGACTTTTATTTTTTTTCTCCCTTTCTTCTTTCTTCTCTCTGTCTCTATATATATATATATATACATCAAACACTTCTTTCTTACATTCAACCAAAACAAAACCAAGATACTTTTCACAATTATATAAAACATACATTACATATTTTTTTTTATTATAGAAAACATCGATGATTTTTCATATTCTAGTTCCGACTCAAGTGGTGGTTCGACCGGTCTAGACGAGGCTATCGAGAGTACAATCGTTTTGACCATTAACACAATGTTAAAAGACGCAAGGGAAGAAGAAGAGGAGGAGGAGGCACACCACTACCGCGTGTTCAGGGTTTTAGGCGAAGGGCGGTCCTAGATCGTAGACGGCATGAGGCAAACAAACGGTTGATGCGTTTTTATTTTGTTGATGACCCGGTATATCCCCCGAGGAAGTTTAGGAGGCGCTACCGTGTGAGTAAACTCTTATTTTTGCAAATAACAAAAGATTTGGAAGAGAATTATACGTATTTCCAACAAAGATATGATTGTCATGGGAAGTTAGGTTTCACCGCGATACAAAAGTGTACTGTCACGCTTCGCCAATTAGCATACGACAGTAGTGTCGACTCATTTGACGAAAATTTCGAGATGTCGGCGAGGGTTTTACGGGACTCACTAGCCAACTTTTGTAAAGGTGTTAATCTAAAACTTTTTTATTTACATTTTATTATGTCATACTTTTTATACATTTTATAATTTAATTACGTAGTTATATTATTTACATTTCATAATTTTAGTTATATAGTTTTACATTTTATTATGTCATACTTATTAAACAAGAGTCGGCGCGAAAGGATATTGAGCGAACTTTCGACGTATTGAGGAAGCGTTGGAAAGTTATTAGTTTTCATTCACGGTTTTAGAACAAGGAGAGAATGCATGACGTGTTATATGCATGTATTATTTTACATAATATGATTTTGCAGGATGAAAACAAAACTTATTGTCAAGACTTCTACGAGCATGACCGACTTTGGACGAGGATTATTGGAGGCAACAAATTCCAATGGAGCAGCGGATTGAGAACTCAAATGCGGTTAGGAGTAGAGAAACACATAACATGTTATTGGTTGATTTGGTGGATCATCTATGGGATAACCACGCGGCGAGGGCGAATGATGAAGAATACGTGACGCCTATCATTGAGTCCTACTTTAGCGATGACTAATAGTTTATGTCGTATTTTATATTTTATTATGTAGTATGGTGTGTAACGAACTTTAATTATTATGTACCGTATTCATAGTTACAGGATTTGTTGATCACCCCACGAATTACGTTCTTGGTTCGGCAATCCAATTCGCGGTACGATTCGCGAATCCATTCGCGAACCAAAGACAAAAAATACCTAATTGGTAGAAGGTGGTTCGACGACCCCAAATGGGTGTAGTTTAGCAATCTGGACAAGAAAAATTCACGTTTTGGAAGCATTGGGTTCAATGAATTGTGTTTGGGTTCAATGATTTTGATTTAAGTAGTAACTAAATATTGAAAATTTGCAACTATCAAAGTAAATATATTAAATGGATGGGAAAAAAACAAAGGATGGAGTAAGTTTTAAGCATTTGTTTTATTTTATGTAGTTCGTTTTAAACTTTTAAGTTTAAAGACTTATAATTTGTTTTTGAAGTATTAAAAATGTTTGAACTTTGTAATATTCAATATTTGAATCTATTGTTACATTTCTAAATTTGGGTTCACCGAATCAAAGCGAACTGAAATGAGTCTACCCCCGAAACTGGATTCTCGGGTCCCTGCGAATTGCGATCCCGAATTGCGAACCCGAACCGAAGCGAACCGCAAATCAGGTGACTATGACTGTATTTGAATTTTAGGTGTGTAATAGAATTTTACTTATTATGTACGAGTATTTTATTGTTATGTGTAATAGATTTTTTAGTTATATGTATTTTATTTATGGAAAGATGGATATTTTTTATAAAAAAAATGGAGGTGAAAAGAAAAAAAAAAAATCATTAGAGTGTGACAAGTGTCACAAGTCCCCCTACCTTCCAAGTAGTCTTACTCTCTACTTTTTTTTAAGCTTTTTCCCATGGTGACATGACGCCACATGAAACAGGTCTCTTCCAAAAAAGAGTAGCCCCACCCCACTCCTCTTAGCCTTACTATATTTTGGTATTAATTTTGAGGTGACCTTGTATGTTAGATTGGTATTTAATCACATAATTTTGAGAATTTTGTTTTTTCGAATAAATCAAAGTTATATTTATGCAGACAATAGTTAATTTACAAAATAAACGGCTCTTTATGACACTTATTTTAGATCACATCTTCATCAATTGCCGGTACAGTTTCATAACTATAAATGTTTTTACATTAATGAAAATACAATATCTTAGTAAGCATGAAGAGAGATAAGAATGGGGGACCATTACAAATAAGTTATACTTGTACGCATTATGGGATCGTTGTAGATTCCATTTTCGCTTTTGTTTTCAAGCAAGTCTGTACACACTGCCCGCTGTTATCATTTCAAAATTTGAAGAAAAATCTCTCATTTGCTTTTACTTTATGTCTTTATATAAAGCCACTACTACCATATGGTATAATTTTAGATTAGGTCGGGATGTTTGAATTCGGAATAAGTAAAAGTTATACATGACCTTTATTTTGAGTTTTAGTACGTTTAAAAGGAACCAAGTACTTTATTTCATTCACAAAATCACATGTGCCGTTTATGTTTGCAAAAATATTTCTAAAATATACTAATGTAATTTTTTTGGATGACATGTTTCGGATCACCTTCAATTCGTCGTACAAAAATAATGACACATAGAGTAGTAGACTACATTGTTTTAATTGGACATGTTTAAAGACTTTCAAGGAAAAATCTCAGGCATATGAAAATCATTTGATCATAATTTGTTTACTATGCTTATAATAAACTTTAATGATTATGGAACAAAATTTATATTCTAGTCCAACTACTTAACTACTTTACAGTTTACCCCCTTCGTTATTATGCTGATCAACTTTAGGCTCGATACGTGTGAGTTCCAATCTCTTAACAATAATGATATATAATCTTTTATAGGACAATGTATGAAAAATGTAAAATGGAAACAGTCATAACTCTATTTGAAAATAAAAAGTGTGCTTTCAAAAATTTAAATTTGTTACCAACCGTATATATGTTTTCAAAAATATACTCGTAATAATAAAAAGAAGTTAGAGCCAATGATGACTAGTCCAACTGTTCAAAGGCATCCCAGGTTTTAACCAAGATCTTGAGTTCGATCTTTAGGGATGACAAGTATTAGAGTTTTTTCCTCCGAATACTTGTAAGACTCATGGTCAACATCTCGTTGTCTAGGGTACGTGCAAGGCTTCACCATTATACGGTGAGGTTTCACAGATGTCACATACCGACTGAATGTTTGAAAAAATAAATAAAAAGAAGTTATAACAAACATCAAGGTTAAATAAAGTATAATGACAAATAAACAAATGGCCTACTTTGTCAAATTGTATGATCTCAAGGGGACCCTATAAAGCGAGGTGGTAAGCACGGTAAACGGGAGGTGCATTTATTTACGCAAATTCCATGCACCATTTTCAAGATGACTATGCTTTTTTAAGTTTTACCAAATACGAAGACATCGTTTTTGATAATTTTTAGTGAGCCATTCTAGTTCATTTTTAACATTTACCACACACAAAAGTACTGGCTTTCAAAAAAGAAAAGAAATGATGTTCGGAACTTATTATGATTTTGTTTTAGAGTAGCACAAAACTTGTACTGGAATTTGTATTGGATTGACTGCTAGCTGGTCAAAAGAGAGAAGTTATCAGGTAGAATTAAATTTCATTTACAGTACAGCTATAGTTTCTTACAATTATTATTATGTAATTATTACTGTGTAAAGTTTATGTTTGGGACAAAGTAACAAAGACAGTTATGGGATGCGCATTATTAGCTTTTCTAGTAGTATAATATTGTCAAACTTATATGTAAAATGTTAGAATGTATCTTTTATATCTGCAGTAGTTGAAGAAATTTGAATATACTTGCTAGCTAGCTGTAGTATGTATTGTATATGTGAGGCATTGGCAAAGACACATTAGAAACTGCAATTCTGGGCAAAATGAGCAAGGAACTAAGCGTCGAGAGGCAGGAGAAGGGGTCGTCGGATGATGTTGAGATGGTCGTTGTTGTTGTTAAAGCATCTAGAGAAATTCCAAAGACTGCTTTGGTTTGGGCTTTGACTCATGTGGTTCAGCCAGGCCATTGTGTTACATTGATTGTTGTTATCCCTTCACTCATTTCTGGTAATATCTATACTACTTTCTTGATTGTTACACATATATCTCCGATTTATAGGAATATGGTACTTTTGTCTTACTTTGAGCTAACAAAAGAAATAAAATGTAGGACATTTACAAAGGATAACAATTGTTTGTTTTGTAAATATAGGTAGAAAATTATGGGGTCTTACAAGATTTACTGGAGATTGCATTAGTCGCCATTGGAAGTCTTATTTAGGGAAAACTGATATTGCGGATTCCTGCTCTCAGATGATCCTTCAGCTGCATAACATGTATGATCCTGATAAGGTCTGTCCATACAATCCTACATATTTCCTGTTCGTTTTTTTTCTACCATCTTCTTGATTATTACTTATACATGTTACTTAATTGAATTCATAAATAGATAAATGTGAAGATAAAAACGGTATCTGGATCACCATATGGAGCAGTGGCTGCAGAGGCCAAGCAAATTCAAGCTACTTGGGTGGTATTGGACAAGTAATGCTCTAAACTGTGAGCAATAGCTTAAATATGTCGAACTAAAGTTTTGTTATCAAACAGTTTGACTTAAGTCTATCGGGGCTTAATTTACTTGCAGGAAGCTGAAACATGAACAAAAAAAATGTATGGAAGAGTTGCAATGCAACATTGTGACAATGAAGAAGTCACGACCAAAAATTATTCGTCTTAATTTAGCTAGATCCCCTAAGACAGGATCCGAAGTACTAGACAATCAGTTGGCTCTCATGGCAAAGCAATCATCTGAAAAGCTACAAAAAAATAAGAGTTCAAGTATATGTTCTGCTCCACGACTCACAACTCCAGTTAGTAGCCCTGAGGCTTTAACGGCAACTGAAGCAGGCACTTCATCAGTTTCAAGTTCTGATCCTGGAACCTCACCATTTTTTATGCCTATAACCCGTAATTCTGTAAAAGATGAATCATTAGCCCGCAAGGAGAATATAGATTTCAATGAGTTGAGTTCAGACTCTGAAAGTGAACGCCTTTCGTCATCCTTCTCTAGCTTAAGGTTTCAACCATGGATGGCTGATATTTTAACTTCAAACTGTCAATCGTCTCAACTTGACAGAGATACCGAATATGGGATGCCAAGTCAAAGAACAGACATAGACTTTAGGGGTGATCTTAGAGATGCAATATCTTTGCCACGAAACACACCTTCAGGCAGAAATACCCCTTCAGGCCCACCTCCATTGTGCTCGATATGTCAGCACAAGGCACCTATATTTGGAAAGCCACCCAGATGGTTTACCTATGCAGAACTAGAAATTGCTACTAGAGGTTTTTCTCAAGATAATTTCTTGGCTGAAGGGGGCTTTGGGTCTGTACACAGAGGGGTACTTCCAGATGGACAAGCGGTTGCTGTTAAGCAACACAAACTAGCAAGTTCTCAAGGGGATAACGAATTCTGCTCAGAAGTCGAAGTACTGAGCTGTGCACAGCATCGCAATGTTGTTATGTTGATTGGATTCTGTATGGAGGACCGAAGGAGGCTGCTAGTCTATGAGTATGTATGCAATGGCTCACTGGATTCTCATCTTTATGGTAATTTTTAACCTGCCTTAATCAAATAAATGTGAACTAGATTAGGGACCTTTGCCTTTTCTAGAGGTGACAATTTTGAATTTTGAACTTTCTGCTTATGAAGGGTTCTAATCGGTTATGTTTTATCTTTAAAGGGTAAAATCAAAGAGCTAGCTAAAAAAAGAAATCAATTGAAAGTAGCTGAACCGTACTTTCAATGCATAGAACCTCCTAAATCTTTTTTATTTGATGATTCAGATTATTATTAGTCAGTATTCTTTCTGCAATCATATATGCCGTTTATATCATTTATTATCCTCCAACTCTCCAAGTTCTTTGAACAAGATTTCTTTAAGTCAACCTGACCCTACGTACCCTACCTAAACTTGATTAGACCGTTTTCCAACTGACTGGATCCGCCCATTATGGCACCTCTATGTTCAATGATGGTTCTAGCTGGGATCTTCTGCAAAAAAAATAAAAAATAAAAAAAAAGGCTACTACTCGGTTGCAACAGAAAGACTAAGAAACTTATGTTATTTAGTGTTGAAATTCTAAATCCTCTTTATATGGATCTGTAATGTATATCCAGGACGTGATCAAGATCCATTAGAGTGGTCAGCACGCCAAAAGATTGCTCTTGGAGCTGCTCGCGGCTTGAGATATCTTCATGAAGAATGCAGAGTAGGTTGTATTGTGCATCGTGATATGCGGCCAAATAACATTTTAATAACCCATGATTTCGTACCTCTGGTATATCATAGATCCCTTCCCTATTTAAACCAACTCATGATATGTGTGTTGTATCTACTATCGCAATTCAGAATGAGTTTGAATATCTCCAAATTTTTGCTTTCAAGGTTGGAGACTTTGGGCTAGCAAGATGGCAGCCTGATGGAGATACAGAAGAAGAAACAAAAGTAATTGGAACATTTGGGTAAGTCTTTTAATGTCTTTTATTTGTTTTTGTTTTACACCAATCTCCATATTATTGTGTATAAAAGAGTATGTTTTCTTAATCTAGATACCTAGCTCCAGAGTATGCACAGAGTGGGCAGATCACTGAAAAAGCTGATGTATATTCATTTGGGGTAGTATTGGTGGAACTTATTACAGGAAGAAAAGCGGTTGATCTTAAGCGTCCCAAGGGCCAACAATGTCTTGCGGAATGGGTAAGTTCTCGGTAACCTATGCATACAACTTAATGCGGGAAATTAATGGTTAGGGTAGTGAATCAAAAAGGTTTCGGGTCGAAACAAGAGGGGTCACACTACCCCAGTAATACTTCTCTGTCCTTTTTTTTAATCAATAGTTAATGTGTTACGAGTATATGATAAGAAACTATACTGTTAATCAAACTGTTATGGGAGATAACATTTGTACAATTTGTTTTTATTAATCTACCAAAGTTATGCATGAATTACTTGTACTGTATGTTATAAAGTTTGTACAGTTTGGTAAATTTATCAAAATGTTTGGTACAGATATCAATTCCCAACTGTTATATGTTAAAAAGTGAAGTTATAAGCATCTAAATACACGTTAGATGAATTTTGGCCCGCGAAACCCTTTCAAATTTTAACCATTTATTGTTTTTTATCCGTTAGCCAATTATTACTAGTTTACTACTGCACCTATTGACGTGTATTTATAAGTATGGGTTGAAATTGCTACCTATAAAAGTAAAATACTTTTGAGCTAAAAGAAAAAAATGGTAATAGTTTGAATTTTGATGACATGGTCACAAACCCTTCAAAATTTAGAGTCATAAGTTCAAGTCTCCGTAAGAGAACATCGCGTAACACTTACATATCAAACCAAGCTATTAGTTCTTGATTGTCTATTTACTCCAATATTTTGTAGGCACGGCCGTTATTAGAAGAAGGTACAATTAATGAGTTAATCGACCCTCGCCTTGGAAACTGTTATTCAGCTCATGAGGTTTATTGCATGATGCAAGCTGCTGCTCTGTGCATTAAAAGGGATCCTCATTTACGACCTCGCATGTCCAAGGTAATTTCCAATTTCTAGAAATTCATATTTTACAAATAATGCAGAGGTGACATAATGTAAGGGTTGGATGGGTAACGGGTCAAAAAGAACTTTTGTAGCTTGATTTGGGTTAAGTTGTCTCTGAAATCACCTATACTATACCCATACTAAGGATGGGCTTTTCTTCCATTTACAGCCGCTGCTCCCACTTCTTTTTGGCAATAACTTAAGACACTAAGTTACTAACAAGTGTTTCTTTGATATTATATCAATTTTATATGTGGAAAGGTATTACGGATGCTAGAGGGCGACATGATGAAGGGATCCAGTCATGTGTCAACACCTGGTTATGATGTCGGCAACCGAAGTGGTAGGCTTTTGATGGATCAACATAGATACATAACGGGCCGACTGAATGGAACATTAAAAGGATTAAGTGACAAGCTCTCACTTAACCAGACAAGAGATTGCTACTGGGAAAGTGATAAGGCAAGAATAATAGGTCAAGACTCATATCGATATTAGAGGCATGGCGTGTGTTAGATATCATCTTAAATTGATATTAATTGTAAAGTAGTAGTAATTAAGCATTAACAGTTATATTTTGGTAGTTCGTTCATATAAGTTGATTGAGGGCATGTTAGATAGTAGAATATAGTCATCTTAAGATGAACAGCAAGAAATTAAATTATTAGTATTACTAAAAGGGTTGATTTTTTCATATTATGCATTTGCAATATTTTAAAAATAATGAGGGGACACAAGTTAGTAAACCCATTGTTAAAATACATTTTGTGCAACATTTAAGCACTGATGTTACAGCTGGGGGTAGCCTAACCTTGTGCTATCATGGGAACCACTTCATGGGTCTGTCGATGACCACTATGCATGTGGTGACCCGACAAATTCAAATTTTAAGGCTTGTCTCAATTTGCCTTTGACCGAATGACCGCTTGCTGTCAGCATCATATAACTACAGAGTAGGGATTGTCCATGTTATCTGTCACACTTTGCAACAAGTTTGGATGATCTAACTAACAAGTTTTATTTACAAACACAAACATCACACAAGTAAAGTTATTAAAAACTTCTCTAGTTAAAACATACTTAAAAACCTAAATTCAATATTACATTATATATCAGAACATTTCTTGTACGTAATAATATCTATAACATAATACTAATCTTATCAATAGTGGCAGCTTCTGATAAAACACCAAACATATACACGCAATACAACATGACTCATCGCATCTTTTTAATAAACAATGGGTATTTGCAAACATAAATTGTTTAATAGGGCATTTTGCTCTCTACATTTTAGGACTGGTAATTTTGAATATATATTTAGCCTTGCCAATTGCCCAATACTCTAATAGCATAGTAGTTGTCCTCATTCACCAACCAGAATCCACAGCTAATCCTACCTAACCCACCCCCTTTTTTGGATGATTGATTAAGTGAGCACCACCTCTAGTCCTCTAGAGACTTAGAAGATGAGACTATGTTTGGGCACTTGAAACCCCAGCCATACCCATAATCAAACCTTTGTTAATTTCCACATCCAAAAAGCTCCGCAGAAGACGTGTGATTTAGCACTAGTCATACCACAAATCAAAAAACTCACGTGGTATAGCTATCCCTAAATCAAATTTTCCTAAATGCTGGCACCAAACCTTATCTAGTGGAAGAAAATGTGACGTCGAAAGAGCTATACCACATATCGAATATATGCATTTCAAAGTCATTATACTAGCAAAGATCAAACTTGGTGTTTTAGAAAACCTAAAATCAAGTAGTCACAAGATTTAATTTTTTGATTGGCAGCGCATTTTACATGATGACTCGAACATAAAGTTGGACTTCACTTCAACTAGTAAGCCTTTGAACTAATCATCCAAAACATACTAAGCTCAACCTATCTTACACCCCAGATTTTGCTAAACAAATTCACGCACATGACTAGTTAGAAAATGAAGGCATCCGCTTATTTAAAGCTAAAAAGTAATTCAAATTACCTTGTCTAGCTGAAGATATTTGATTCAGAGAGAGCTATTATCAGCTATCATACTAGCAGTTTCATGTATTTCAAACATGAAATTTTTCATAGACTTCAAAGTTCAAATCAAGCTCTAAAGCTTGCTGCAATGTATTTCTTATACTGTTACTGATGCTGTAAGGTGTTGAAGTTGCTGGTTAAGGAATTGGTAGGTAAATGTGTGCGAATGGGAATAGAGAGGGGTGAAAGATGACGCTTCTTGGTCTCATTCTAGCATTAACCTGAAAATTTCTAATTTCTGTTTTGTTTGTTGCTGTTTGACGCATTTGGATTTGTTGGTATTGAGTCTGCATAGTGGTTGGGATGTATTGTTGTGTGTATGTTTGCGTCCATGTTTTTATGAATTTTTGTACATTTGTGATTAGTAATGAAATTCACCTCTAAATTAATAAATCAAGCTCTAAAGCTTAATTCCTAATCAGCATTGCTTAGATGATGACTAAAGTGATTGAAAACTATTCATCCAGTATATTAAGCTAAAAAGAACTTGATCGTATATGTACAAAGAGTCATACGTCTTACTCAAAATGAATCACAAAGAACAAATGTATTCGATAAAAGAGAATTCAACTTCACACACAAATTGAATCTCAAATCTAACATTCTCCCACACTCACATATATAGATACATAAAAATAATTCCAGAGTAAACAATAAACAGTAATTAACTAACAGCCTAAAAACCAAAAGAAGAAAAAATAAAGAGTAATTTAAAACCTGCAATCCTTGCTTCTTAAACCGAAGAAGAAGAAACGAGATATTCACCGGCATCGTCGTCTAACGACAAGTCATCAGTAGTCCTCACAACAGCATGAACAAGCACAACCGCCAATCCGATCAAAACCGACGAAACGATATTCCATGTAGCACCGGTCAACAGAAGCAAAACAATAGTAAGAATAGACAAAACGACCAGCACCGTCCGATCATCGATCGTACGGTGGAAAACCATAAGCGCTTCATCTCGAAGAAAGTAAAGGAACAACCAGACAGCCATCATGATAACAAACACAATTAAGGAAATCGGATGCCACAATAAACTCAGAAATAAAATTGACAGCATAATCACAGCGTAGTTCATACGAAAGTAACCGAGGTTAGTTTTAACACGCGCAAAGGCGTCGGAAACGCCGTGAGGGAAATTAACTGAAGAGAGGTTGAACATTTGTTTCCAAGGACGGCGCGTGCCTAAACCTGATTTAATACGTGCTTTTGCTCGTGATAGATATTCGATGTTTTTACCTTGTGATGATGACGTTGGGATTGTGCCGTAAGTCGTCATCGTCGCCGGCGTGATCTGAATCAAGTAAGGGTTTGATGAAATTTGGGTGGGGGGAGAGTACTACAAATGAACTGCCTGCCTGGGTGTATAACTGATATATGATAATTTAATTTAATTGACTATAATATGGAAACGGCCCTTCAATATTTTTGTACTGTATTAATTTGTTGTTTTTCTTTTATAAACGGCATTAATTTGATTAATTTTGTCCCTCTAGAAACCTCTTTATAGTACTAGATTTGTTTATACTAACTGTGGTTTGGGATTTTTGAATTTTTTTTTTTTTTGGCTCGAATAGTCGGATGTGTATATTGTTATTGGACTCTATACTTAAGCTAAACAACCATTTACTAGTTCATCCAAACACAACAACAAATTAACTAAAAGAAAATTAAAAAAAAAATAGAATTAAGGGTGAATGTAGTTGTAGAAAAACAAAAAGTGCAATTTAAAAGAATTAACAAAGAAATAGAATGTGATTGTTGTATACGAGTATAAAAATAAATTTCACTACAAAGACAAAACTCATGTTACTATAAAAATAAATTTCCTTTTACTTATTTATTTTCATTTTTCTTAGAGAAAAAAAGGTTTTAATCTCTTTAAGACCTATATAAGATATTCAAATTATTGTAACTTTGAAAAACACAATGAATTCTTCATTTTTAAAATTAATAATTTCTATAAATGGATAAGCCATTTTTCTTATTAAAATGAAACGAACTTTTATTTCGCTTGTACTCATGCGTCTTTAGACACTTGTAGATGCGGATGCTCATACGGGTGGAAGAATCAATAGAGAAGAGTGGTGGAACTTTGTTGTTCAGCGGCCCCAACTCTTGAAGAACATGACTCTTCCATCTCTTAGGTACCATTGTTACTTTCAGGCCTTCAATTAGCAGGAACTATTGCCTATTGTCCTGGTTAAATGTTGATTTTACCCAATGCACCATTTCCATCCTTACACACTTCTTTATCAACATTTGCCATACAAATAATTGTGTTACTTGTCCCATGTTATGATCTCTATACTAAATTGTATCTTGCCTATGTGTCAGATCGGTTGTCTTAGAGTTATTTGTTAGCAAACAGGCTGTATGGTTGACTTATATGCTTCTGTTTTAAATTGCCCAAAATGAAGTCTTTTTTGTCTAAAAGATCTGTAATCTGAGTTTACCCATTTACCTGTTACTAATTGGTTTAATCGAATAAAGTAAGATTAAGTGCTTACTTATGGTCCTTATATTAAAGATGTACACAAATACACAATCAACCATTTCATTTCAAATATACAACATAATCAAGGTAGCAAATTCCAATTTTCACAAGAATATACATCAAGCATACACACCATAAGCACTAACATCAAGATAAACCAAATGTACATTTCCAGGTTTATCCATTACAAAGAAGGAATGGACTTTGCCCGGATGAATTGTTTGAGTAAGGCTTTTTCTTCATCAATTTTCTTTTTCTCTTGGGGATCTTTTGTCTTCACTTTTCTTTTCTCCTCCAATATCCACTTAAAGAGCTCCCTCTGCTGATCAATGGGGATTGGTTTCACTGGCTCTTGGATGGCAGGAGGCGGTGTTGATGTAACTGCAGTTGTGATGGCAGTGGATGTAGGAGTAGATGTAACTGCAGCTGCAGGCCCTTCTTCCTCTGTCTTCTCCTTGTTTGTTTTCATGTAAAGGTATGCTATAACACAATCAAGAATGACATGTTAAAGGGCAAACTAGTTCTCATACTAGATATAGTGGGCTTGAAGATTTCGTACACTGTTTTTAGCATCATGATAATTATTAATATTACCATGAACTATGAGAACTTATTGCAACTTTGTACCCTTGCCTGTCAAGTAGTTGTCCCGGAGCCAATGAAGGGGGAAGGTAAAGCAGCCATTGGGTTCGAGTTAAGTACCATGGTGAGTTAACTAGCTATAATTAAGATTTCTTAAATCATCGTCATCATCAACAACAACAATGGTATCCAATCTCACCATAAATGAGCATGTGGGATGTAGACACTATAACCATTACCCGAGGGTAAAGGGACTATTTTGTAAACCCGAAATTTTGCATTAACCTTATCTTCAGAAATATTTCTTCTAACTTCAAACTTACTATAATTAGTTTTATGTTGAACATATTAGGATTTTATTATTCAAATTTATGGCAAGTAGAAGGAAACAAGATGATGATTAATTCAAAAAAGTATTTGCATTCAACATAACTTACAGAACAATAACCTGTAATAGTAATATCGATCCTATGCGACAAACTAAAATTGATTAATGTCTAACAGAATGTGAAACCAACTTAGTAGAACAAATATAGAATCTAAATGCATCTGATTAAATGATATGGCTCTCCTTATTATTCTTATACACGGCGTGTATGTTCATAAAAAGAAAGACTGAGCATTACGGTTTCATATGTTTAAAGGGCATTGCACTTTAAGGAATATAATAAAAGTTAGCTTATGGGCCTAACACATTATTAAACCTTTTACATTTTTCTTATTTGTTTTCCCTGGCTAAAAATCTTGGCCCCTAACACGATAAGAAAGGTTAAATTTTAATAAACTGAACCATCATAGTAACCTATGCATTATATTATTATATATTCCTTAAATAGACAGTGATACATGTAATCATCTAAAGTTTCATTTCAAGATCTATTTGATTTATGTTGCTATAATAGATTACTGTTGAACTTTAATTTTAGGATATTACAACATGTGTGTGCTTGGCTTAAGAATGAGTGTTAATCTGTAGCAATTACGTATCTGTCAAAAACGGAAAGCATATGAAGATACAAATTTACCTATCTGATGGGCAACATACATGGAAGTATCCCACAAAAGGAACACATATCCTATTCATCTCCCCTGTTAGTATCTTTATAATTATACCTAGAGCATATAATCAGCCAAGTATCTACTACCCCTGGGAACTACAGCGCAAAGGAAAAACGTACACCCATCCCATTCATGTTAAACTAGTAAATCGTGCTTACAATTTTGACTAGATATAAGGGTATAACTATATGTATATCAGAATCTGAAATGCCTATGAAGAAACCTAAAGCAATTCCCTTCAAATGTGCACCCAAAAAAGTCCTGGTTGTTGTTTTGTTGTAAATCCTAATCATTTGCTACATTTGCATACTCTAGTCCAACAATGTTGTGAAAGCTTATGACCGCAACATCTTGATAGTTGATACCAATATCTAGAGTTAACAAAAACTTCTGTATCGTCTTTTATTTCTCAAAATATCAAATACTTTGCTATATAATATAATTACTTGTTTTGCAAATGAACCCCCAACGAAAAATCAAAGTTAATCCAAACACCCCTAAAACTAAATGAAAGAAAATATAAAAAGGAAATGGATAAACAATGTCAAGAGATTTACCAATAAAACAAATATCTAAATGAAACAACTTAGGTACGGTACGTGTACGTCTATCGCTGCTGGCTTCAAACAATATTCAACTATCTATTCTTTCAATATTATAATCAAATACTGTATATATTTAACTTTAACTTGTGGTATAGGCTAAACAAATATTCGAGAAATTACTTTAGACAAATAAAAAATAAATCAAGATTTAGTTTTTTTTTTTTTATAAAAAAAAAATCGACGGATATAATATAATACAAATATATAAAAGAAGTAACGCATATATATATAATAGATGGATGGATGGATGGATGGATGTAGATGGGTACCTCCGATGGAAATATTGACGGCGAGAAGAGGCAAGATGAATTTGCTGTAGCGGCGTCCCAGTGAATCCGGCTGTAGTGGCGGTGGTGGTGGCGTGGGCGGAGAAGAAGATTGATGAGTAGCCATTGACGACGAGATAGAGCCCGGTGGTTGTTGCAGCTCAGCTGGCGAATGAGTTGTTATTGTTTCAAAGTGTTTGAATTTAATCTCAGACTTCTTTTACTTCTTTATAGTCCGTCCTAATGTCACACTAAATAAACACAAATAATTCTAGAAATATACGAGTATATAGCATTGTGCCATTGTGTACATAATTTATCATTTTTTAAAAGTAATTTCTAACGACTCGAATTCTTTTTAACCTATAGAAATGTATTATTAATTAATATTTTGTATTATATAGTGAAATGAAATATAGTTTTATCAATTAATTTGTAACTTATTATCCTTTATTATCTTTGATGGCTTAATATCTATTATTACTAGATTTTTAGACCCGTGTCCAACACTGGACACGGGGTTTATGATATTATCGATATTATATTTTAATACATTTAATTCATAAAAGCTTATAACTTTGAAAATATACGGTTCTAAGTGTTATACTTTGCAAGTAGTAGTACAATAACCATAGGTTCGTCACTGTCATTATTTAGCTGAGACATATTGATGGAATTTTTTGTTATAGTCATTACAAAAAAGCACATGCAACAATAATTTCATTATTATATAATTGTTTGAAATCAGTTGTACTCATAATGTGATAATTATTATGAAAGATAATTAATAATTAAAATATAAACATACTTATGATCTTGTACTTGATTTTTAATCACTGTCCTATGATAATTAGATAACCATTAGGATTATTTTCATTGTCTTTGATACTAATTAGGACTCTTGATTTGAGTGATAATTGTAACTTACTTTTTGTAACTTTTTAAAAAAAAAAAATTAAAAAATCATCTCAAGTTGATAACTAAAAATAAATATAAATTAAATATTCAGGGCTAAAAAGTATAAATTGTTGATGGAAAACAAAAAAGTGTAAATTAATGAGACTTTTTCTACAAATAAATATAAATATTTATATAATAATATGTTTGGATAATGATTATTATGATTTTTAATTTATAGTTAATCTAAATGATGACATAAGCAAGAGTCAATTTGATGAAATTGAGCGATTTGATTGGTTAATAACTCATTAGTTCAACTATCTTATATTATATATTAAGATTATATAAATAAAGAAAAATTGTGATGACATAAGATTTTTTTTTTTAAAATTGTGTACTCCAATGCATCCTTTTAATTAAATATGACATCATTATACTTTATTGATTTAAATTTTAAATTATCCTTCCTTTTTAAAATAAATCTCATTAATATAGATTTTTACTAAATGCTCACATTATTATTTAAAATTTTAATCACCTTAATTTTTCGTTATGATATGCTGAAAACTATGGTGTCTTTTGGGATAGGTTTTACTTTTTTGTTTTTACCCACTGTATGTGTTTCAACATGTGTCCATATCTACACAAGTTTTGTTTCCGTTTAGTTTCGTTATTTACATAATAAGTTATTACAACTTTTCAATTTATATAACGTTGTTATTATACATTTTAACATGATAACATATTTTAAAGCTACCCAGGTAGAATTCGTTTATTTGTAAAAGTTAATCTGAGTTAAACCCTATTTGATTAGCTAGTAACTTATTAAATGCCGCATGTATTCAAACTATTTATATCAAAGGTCCTGCCAATAACAACTTTATGAGTTTTTAATTGCGTGTATAAAATAGTCGTATTCAATGGTTTAGTTTTTGGTACATAAATAAATGTATGTTGATGACAATCTCTAGTTAACATTTTATTTGATATTATTCTCAAATTCAAACATGTCCATCCATTAACATGAAATCAGATGATCTTATAAAGGTCGAAAAGTTATTGTGTACATAAACTTACAAAACATTTATTGTATACATGAACCCTGCTAATTTTCTATTTTATACCAAAACCGGCTAAAGGCTGATATGGGCCCGGTTGTGATGACACGTTGCCTATAAAAACCCAGTTTTCCCCATTTTTTCACATAATCTTTTTCCCTCCCCTTTTTCCCCCCTTCTTTTTTTCTCCTTCTTTCTCCCGCTCTGAAGCTTCACCCATCACCACCATGGCATCTTCTTCATCATCATCGGCTGCTACAAATCGAGGAGATAGATACATAGTATGTCATTGTGGCCAAAAGATGAAATTGATGACATCATGGACCAACAGAAACCCGGGGAGGCGTTTTGTTTGATGCCCTAATGTAAGGTTGCGATTTTTTGGCTGGGTTCATCATATAAAGGTTGGTTTAATTCATTGTTACCATGTTGTTTATTTCAGGTTAAAACCCGATACTGTACCACCTTCAGATTCATTGACGATGAGCTTCCTAGTGAGTACTACAAAGATTTATTGTTTGATCTTTGCTTACAGGATCGTATGAAGGTGGAAGCTGTTTTAATGGAAGAGGATGAGGCGTCTTCAGTGAAATTAACGTTTGGTTGCTTTTAAAGATTTGTATATGTATGTACCGGATTTCTGGCCATGTTTTTCGTTGTACTAGCTTTTGTTTTGATGAACTAATGGTCATGTTTAATTGTCAAAGTAATGCATGTGTTTTATCTAGTTTTGTCTTGATTAAATAATGGATGGTATATGTTTTGGTTATATTTTTGTTTTATTGATTTTTAAGTTGAAAGAAAGTGTTTGATTGTGTTATGAGTGTATACATAAAATTTGACATTTTGTGCTTGTTTATGGCATCAGTTTAAGCAATCAAAAGCGAAAATAAACATAAAGGGCTAAGTGCGCCCGCCGGAATGCAGTCAACTAATCACCAAAAGTTATTGTGTGCACGAACTCTAGGTCGGCTTTATTGTATTCAAGAAACTTGAAATTATGTTTATTGTGAACATAAAACGGATGTAGGACCGGTTACTTCACATAAAACTTGTTTATTTTTATATTTTTTTTATTGTGTGTATAAACTAATTCCAAAAAGTTATTGTGTGCATGCCACGTAAGCAGTCAACGTGAAAGTGGTGACCGACTAACTTTTACCCGGTAACTTTTGTTTACTATGAGACTCAAACAAGTTTCCTTAATACAATAAAGCCGACCTAGAGTTCGTGCACACAATAACTTTTAAGGATTAGTTAACTGCATTCTGGCGCACTTAGCCCAAACATAAATAGAGGCGAAACACATGTAAATAAGCTAATAACTGCAACTGCATTACATATCATGGCTTCATCAAACCATGATATACAAAAGATTAGTGTTTGTCACATGTTAGGTACATAAAACCCAACAATTAAGTTTGTTTGTTCAATGCATATGCAGAAATACCAAGGGAGTTTGTTACTAGATATACAAAAGATGAGTTACACAAAATGGTAACAAACTGCCCATACCATGCATCTAGACCTAAATATTACATTACAAAGTTACATCAACCAAAGTTGGATAATTTAGAACCAAATTACAATATAGTAATAGCATCAGATTCAGTGAGTCCAGGGCAATCATCATTCTCCTTTCTCTGGCTTGGAATCCTACTCTTTAATGGTGGTTGTTGCTTCTTGGGTGTTGCTTTTTTGGGTGTTGTTTTTTTTTTGTTGTGCCTTCATTCACTGAATCCTGTGTCCCCAGTTGTGGTTTAGCCATCATAGTTGGTGCAGAAACTTGCTTTTTGGGTTGCATTTTTCTCCTTATTGTAGAAAATGTGACTTTCTCAGATGTACCCACCCCAATAGTTAATCATGCCATTGTCCTTCCAAATGCAACTCTTGGTCCACCCCTTCCTAACTCTAAGGGTACCACCACCCCTTTTAGGTTTTGGAAATCTAGTAGGCAATTTCTCAACACAATCTAACAAAAAGGTCATTGCATTTTAGTAACATTGTCTTAACTATATACATGTTTAAAAAATGCATTTCACAAAGCATGTTACATGCCTATTAAAACAAGAATACTTTTGCATACCTGAATTTTCTAGCACAGGAACAGGAAACCTGTATCCTCCTTTAGTAACTCCCACTCTTCTGCCTGGACTCAGTGGTGGCGAAGACATCCTTGTTTTCAATTGAACTGGTTGTTGTGTCTCTTGAGTTGAGTAAATTGGTGCCTTACCATGATTGTTTGATTGACTTTGTTGATTTAGTGGATTTTGACTATCTTGAAATAGTCTTTTTTTGACACTTGAACTTTGACTTGCATTTTGTGGAACAACAGTGAAAGTAGTACCCTGAGGTTGTGGTCCTTGGCTAGGTATTTGGTTGCCCTCACTCATTACTTGTGCACTTGGTCTCTGACTTGGACCAGCATTGCCACTACTCATGGTTTCACTAGCTTTCTACTTTGGTGGCCTCCCTTTGGTCTTTGTAATCACTGCTTTTTCAACTTTTTCATTCTTACAACCTCTAGCATTGTGGCCCTTCTGCAAACAGTTGGAACAACTCATCTCTACCCCATGTTTTGTAACCCTGGAACCACACACTCTAGGTTCATGTGACGCCCTCATCCTTTTCTTTTTTGGTCTTCCAGGCATAATTCTTGGCCTGGGTGACAGTGGCACAACTGAACTTGGAAATGATAACCATGTGTCCATTCCCTCAACTGGATTCAAGTAGTGCTCATATGCATACATAAAGTGACACTTCCTGAACCAAATGGCTAAGAAATCCTCTGGATTCCTATTCATATTTATACATTGCTTTCATTGCATGAACACAAGGTATACCACTCAAATCCCACATTCTACAATCACAAGTACCCATGTCTACATCTACACCATATGCATATCTATAGTTCCTAGTCTCAATTTTGTTTTGACCAGCATGTATCACTAACCAATCTACCCTTCCACTTTTGATTACTTCTAACTTTTTTCTTATAGCAAGACAAATATCATGTTCCCAAAGTGAGCTTTTCTCTCTAATTGTTTCTTACCTAATCATCACAATGACTCTTAATGCTTCTAAGAGAGTAATAATTGGTTTGTTTCTTACCTTAGTCAACATAGAGTTCCAGCATTCACTGAATCCATTCTCAATAAATTCACAACATACATCAGTCTTGAAAAATGCCCTGCTCCATGTCTTTGGGTTCCTCTCCATCAAGTACTTGAAGGCATTTGGGTTAGCAGCTTTAATGTCTTTCAACACAGAGTCAAATTGAAAAATTCAACCCCACTGTATATTTTCCTGAAGTTTTTGTATATATGTCTTGTACACTGCCCGTGCTCAGCTCTTGGCATCACATCTTTAACAGCTTCAATCAGTCCCTGTACAAAACATGTAAGTGTTATAAAGGTAAGTAATTGCATACCTTATGTCCATCTGACATCAGTGTGAGTTGAAATCCATTGGGGGCATCAAGGTCATTGCTCAGTAGTGTAAGAAACCATGTCCAATTGTGCTTGTTTTCCACATTGACAATTGCCCATGCAATAGGAAATACCTGGTTATTTCCATCTCTACCTACTGCAGTCAATAACTCACCTCCACATGATGACTTCAGAAAACATCCATCTAAGGCAACTATTCTCCTACGTCCCTTCTTGAACCCTTCCTTGAGACCAAATAGGCACACATAGAACCTATCAAAGTAAGTCTTCCCATCTGGATTTGTGGTAGTACCTAATTGCATAGTTGAGCCTGGATTTGTCCTTAACAGTGCATCTCCATAAGGCCTTAGCATTGCATAGTACTCCTCCAATGACTTCTCATACTCATTCAATGCCCATGCTCTAGCTCTTTTGACTTGCTGTTGTGTTACAAAACATTTATATTTTTTCATTACCAGTTCTTAAAGTAGAGAACATTTGATATCAGGTTGTTGTCTAATTCTATCTGCAAAGTGTCTACCTATCCACTTGTAGTTGATCAAGCTACCATACTTGAAATTTCTTGCACATGTGTGGTCATCAACTAGCTTCTTCACCTGGAAAGATCTTTCTGAAGTCATCCATGAAGCAGCCAACCTCCAATTGCATTTTTGTGAAGGGGGTTGATATCTTCTGTTTTTTCTTTGTTTGCCAATACTGGGATCTTTTATCCTTGGTGGCCTAACTCCAAATCTTGCAATGATGTGACTTTTGGAAGCCCTCTCATACCACAGTGAATAACCATTGGCCAATGCATAATAAGACAAACATTCTTTCAATTGCTGTGGACCCTCATACCTCTCACCAATCTGTGAAATTAAATTACTTGAAAGTTAGTAATGATTTTTGACGATAAAAAGTATAAAAAGATACTATAGTTTTCAAGTATTTGATACCTTGGGTTCATTCAATCTCCAATGGGTATCTTTGTCATGTATTGGAAAGTTTGGCACATCATCCGTGGGTGGTTCCAATGGATCAACCCACTCTGAGTTGCTATCATCTTTCAATGCATTAACTAGTTTGGAAATAAAAGCATCATGTTCTTCATGTAATACTATCATGTCCTCTCTATGCTTAACACCAGCACCAAGTTTAGGTAATTGGTTACTTGTGGGAATCCTAGAAATAGGCTTACCCTTTCTTACCTGTTCCAGCTCTTCCTCACTCTCACTAAGATGATCTAAAAAAGCAAAAGATTCAGCATCAGAGTCATCTGGTTCATAGTCCTCATCTTCAGAATCACTAAAATTGCCATCTTGTGGTTGGTTGCTAGATTGACCAGCCTCAGGAGTCCTAAAAGAGTCATCTGGTTCATCCACATGTGGAAGCTGATCATCATCATCATCCTCAGGGGGAGGTTGATGATGATCATCATCCTCTACCAACTCAACCTGCTCTACAACCTCATGATTATCATCATCTCCTAACTAATCCTCAGGTGCATGAGGGACATTATTTATATATTGTTCTAAGTTTATATTCTGGTGATCAACATAAATATGCATGGTGCTATAGCTTTCACCAACATCGTAGAATACATCCAAATCATTATTTGAAACTAACCTCATTATAGTTCCAAAATCAACACTGGTTAGAAGGTAGTAAATGCCAAATATAGGGCTACCTGTTTCAGCTTCAATGTAACTTCTAACTTCTTTTGATGAAACTCTTGGAATGTTCAAGAATTTGGTTATCCCAGCTTAATAACGAAGTGGCATGAAGTCAAATACACCCTTGTGGTGTAGAGTGATAGGAAACGGACCAGGATATGCCATTTCTAAAATAAAAAAAGAAAAACAATTAATTATTATTGCAGAAATTAAATTATTCCAATAAGTCAGAATTATATCAAAAAAATTCATTTCCCCCATTTTTAACCCTAATTTAAATGATTTTGTGTTACTTACAATGATACAAAATGAATATTGCAAGAAATAAAAGGTAAATAACATAATGGAAACGAAAAAAAAAAACGATTATTATGGTTTTCTAGAAGCAAATCTCCAACCCTAAATTTTATTGTTTCAATTTAGGGTTTTCTGAAGCAAAAAACAATTATTGACATCGATTATTAGCATAGATAGTGATAAAATACCTTGGATTGTGTAGATAAACTATTTTATGTCATTGATCGAACCGGAATTCGGTATTTCAACTCTCAAAATGATAGATCGAATTATTAGTGTGTGTTTTGTGTGTGTTTCTGTGTGTGTGTGTAACTGTATGTGTGAATAGAGGTATATAGATATTTATATGTATATATATATATATATATATATAAATTCGTTTTTATTTTTTTTATTTAAAGTAAAAGCGTTGTGCGGTACACGTAAGCAAAACATCTTGAAAAATGTAAAGGGTTACCGGCTAACGTAATAGCAGGTCAATCGTGTTTGCTATAACCTTTCTGTCAGGGTTCATGTATACAATAAACGTTTTGTAAGTTCATGCACACAATAACTTTTCGGCCTTAGTTGATTACATTTCCGTACACTTAATCCTACTTATAAATATGTTAGGTTTACAAACTAATTATAAATTTTTACAAATAATGTTGCACCAATGATGAGCTGAAGAAAGTAAATATAGAAAAGAAAAAAAAAAGTTTTACACGCTTAAGCTAATTTGAGACATAAGTTTATCAAGTCTGTAAAAATATACTTATGAATCTACCATTCCTCTATATTTTATACTTCTAATGATATTATTATTATTATTATTATTATTATTATTATTATTATTATTATTATTATCAGGGTTATTTACTGAAATGGTACCTGGACTATCTACCATATTACTGATTTCATATCTATAACTTTAAAATTACTCTTATCATACCCCAACTTATCAATTTTTCACTCGGACGATACCTGACTTGACGGGCGTCTGTTTGGCCGTTAAATTGGGGTATGACTACCGTAAATTTTAAAGTTTTAGGTATGAAACCAGTAATATGGTGGATAGTCCAGATATCATTTATGTTATTATTATTATTATTATTATTATTATTATTATATTATTATTATTATTATTATTATTATTATTATTATTATGGTTGTTGTTGTTGTTTTTTTAATTACACAAAGTACATTGGTATATTTTTGTAAATATTTGTATTTAATTTATAAAAAAAACTTTATTTTTATAAAAAAATTAATGTAAATATTTATTTATTTTTATTAAAAACTATTAATATATCAAATACTATTATTTATACAAAAAATTTTTTAATAAAATAAAATTTTATTTTATAAAAGATCATTTTTAGTACAAAGTTTTATTTTTTATAAAAAAAAAATTTCAAATTTTTTTTAAAGAGGTAAACCGGAAAAAATATCATAATTTCTTGTATTGCATTAGTACCTGTACAACTAATATGTTAGGTTTGAATCAGCTCAAAACAGATTTCATCAACTCCATGTGGTGGTATCCATTCAAGACTTAAAGTACATTTATCAATGTTTTACATGAAATTAATGTACTGCTTCTGATTTACTTATTTTTTTTATATAAAAAATAAATAAATATGAAATAAATAAAATCATCATGGATCTATAATTTGATAGATTAGTATTTTTTAATAAATAAATAAATATTTACAATATTTTTTTTATAAAAATAAAGTATTCTTTTATAAAATAAAAGTAAATATTTACAAAAAAATATCAATGTACTTTTTAAATTTATTTATTCCTAAATACTCCCTCCGTCCCATTAATAGTGTCCACTTTTTAGTTTTCAAAGTCTTTTCTTAACAACTTTGACCATCAATATTTTTATTTGTATTGCGTAATACTTGCGTAATATTTGTATTGCGTAATATTTCAAAGTCCACTTTTTAGTTTTCAAAGTCTTTTCTTAACAACTTTAACCCTTATTATTATTATTATTATTATTATTATTATTATTATTATTATTATTATTATTATTATTATTATTATTATTATTATTATTATTATACCCATACGATGTACGATAGGTATATAGATTGTATCATAAAAAAATTTAAATATGTCTCATACATGATTCGTGAGAAATAATTGTGGTTAAAGTAAATCGATAATTGAAGCTAAATTATAATAAACGGTATTGATAAATGTAATATATGTTTAGTTAGAGTTTTGGATTTACCTTAAAATTTTAGAACCACATCAAAATCGGAACTTGTAAACATAGTAGATGATGTCAAATAGCCTTGTGATTTAACAAAATAAATAATTTAATTAAAAGGACACGTGTTGATCAAGGATTATGTTACGTGTCATTGCAAAAACATGTCAATCATGTTTTAGTTTATTGGTACTAGTACTAATACCCGTGCGTGTTGCACGATCGACTCATGATTGTTTATATTTATACTACATTTTATTTAAAAACGGAAGATTGATGGGAACCGTTTGATCTTATGTACCAAATTGGTACCCACATAACCCTAGCAAGGATAGTGTCAATGTAATAGCCACTATGTCTAACCAATGGTAGGAAAAATAACAATATGTAATCAAGAAAACGTAGGAAGAAAGGGAAATCAGTTAATCTGAATCTAATAAATCTATCATAAGCTTGTAGCCAGATTAAACATATAACTTAAAAACCATTCAAATAATATAGATAACTTTTATTACCTAAAACTATAAGAACAAATTAGATGATCATAAAAAAATCACGAAAAGTTATTATGCTTCATAAGAGATGAAAAGTTATAAGCTATGAGTATAAATAATAATGACCAAAAAATAATCAAAAATTAAAAAAATAAAATACATTATAAGCTTACCAATAATATACTCCCAAAGAGATGAACAAATATAAGCGATGGGAGTATAATGATACGTAATAATAGATATATAGATGTCGCCATTAGATTTATATAAGTCTTAGGAATTTTAGGAAACTAATAGATTATTTTTAAAAAATGGATATCCTAGTTTACAAAATTAAATTTATTAACTTATAATATCCTAGTCAAATACGAATATAAATATATTACTTTGAACATTCATTAATATGGACATATTTAATTTAATAATTAAATTTATTATTAACTTACAAATGTCCTAATCAAATACAAATATAAATGTAACTAATATAAGAAATTTATTAAATAGACTTTTTTAATGATTATTATGACTAAAAAGACACTTGTCGTTTTAATATAGCATCACGTTTCGATTAAAAAAAGCTACAATTACTTCTCTTCCAATTCTATAAGCAGGGGGAAGTGCCCTAACAGGAGTAATTATATTAATTCTAAAGATTAGTATTTTATTACAATTAGGTAATTATGAATTAGGAAATTTTTTTTTAGTTACACCAGAATGACACATGTCATGCGAGGATTGTGTCAAGTGTTAATCAAAAATCTTTTCAATATTAAGTCTAAAGAAAAATTAGTATTTGATTACAATTAGATAATTATGAATTAGGAATTTTTTTTAATTACTCGAAAAATGACACATGTCGTGCAAGTAATGCACCAAGTGTCAATGTAAAGAAAGATTAGTATTTGATTACAATTAGGTAATTATGAATTAGGAATTTTTTTAATTACTCCAAAAGTGACACATGTCGTGTAAAGGATGCGCCAAGTGTCGATAAAAAAATATATATACAATCCTGTTTTAGTATATTGGTAGATTATACTTTTAGTAACCAACTCTTTTACCTGGCCACCAGCTGCCACTTTCTAGGAACAACCTGAGTTCGAATCTTGTCAGAGGCAGAATTGAATTTAAGTGGTTGAATTACCTTGACACTATCCCTGGTGGGGGTTATGTGGGTACCAATTCGGTACATGGGATTGTAGATGCAGATTCGTTGTGACAATCACAACATAGATTTGATTATTGTTTATGTTTTAGGAACTATGTTTGTAATCATTTAAATAAGAACTTGTGTTGATATTTAATGATTACGTTTGAACTTCAGTATTATATCTGTTCGTGTTTTGTATTGTGTTTGTGTGTTATATATTGTTTTGCAGGTACAAGAACATGGAAACAAGGTTTATAAGTGTCGTAGAACACTTGAACTATGATTGGATGTTATGTACGAGCCAAACGAAGCTAAACAAAGAGTCAAAGGTCGTCCCTCGTGCTGACGTCATCAGTATGTAGGAACAACCTCGTGCTGACGTCAGCACGAGGTAAGTCGATTGACTTATTGTTTCGGGCCTAATCTGCGATTAAGGCCTAAGCCCACACGATCCAATACTTAACTAGTATAAATACAAGACCTAATCTACGGAATTAGGTTAATCTTGGTTAATCGTTTTCTAATCCTTTTAAATCTTAGTGATTATATACGAATCAAGGTTATTTGTTCCTTCGTGTGACCTCCTACACGAACCACAAGCCTTGTGCATCTTCTTGGATTGGTTAATTGCTTATTAATCAACAAAAGGCAATAGCAATCTACTTATCTCAAGAGGATTCCGCACTCTTGACATAAAGAATCACATCTTATTACGATCCACGCAACAATAGGGCACCTTACAAGTGGTATCAGAGCCCTAAGGTTGATTACCAGAAGGTTTAAGATCGTTTGATTTGCTATTGATTGCAAAAATCTTTCGAATTTCGTGTTTTAATCCGTGCTTCGTGCAACCTCGTGCTTACGTCAGCACGAGGTGATCTTCTTGATTCGTGCTTACGTCACCCAGTGTTCTTCGTGTTCACTTCGTGCCAAGTCAGTACGAATAGCTCTTCGTGCTTCAAGTTGTGACAAGTGTACTTTGTGTCCACTTCGTGCCACGTCAACGCGAACTACCCTTCGTGACTTAGGTCGTGACGAGTGTATTTCGTGCTTCACTTTGTGCCACGTGTCCTTCGTGTCACACGAACTAAGTAGTATTTTGTTTTATTTGAATTCAAAAGATTCGAAATGACGACTATACCAACTGCCGCAAACTCACCTAATGCCATACTTATCAGCCAGATGATCATGCACGATCATGAAGTTGGTCGGGGTAATACACCTCCAAAGCTTTTCCGTATGGAAAACTATTGGATGTGGAAGAGACGTTTTGAAGACTACATTCGTCTCACCGACATGGAAATGTGGCTTGTGATAACTCAAGGTTTTGATTGGCCTTCGTATGAGAAGAATGGAGTGATCGGTAGATATACTTATGTTGATATGCCGATTGAAGAACGTAAAAGATACGCAATTGAAAGAAAGGCCTTATCCACTCTTACTATGGCCTTGCCTCAAGATAGTGTACATTTGTTCAAAAAGTACACTACTTCAAAGGATTTATGGGAGCTCTTGAAAGATATTGTGAGGGCGATGTAACCTTGAAGAAGAAACGTATCAAACTCCTGAAGCGCCAGTATGAAGCCTTTAATGGACTGAAAGGAGAATCTCTTGACGAGATTATTATTCGATTCAGTCATTTGACCACTGAGTTGTCGTACTTTGAGGTTGTTTATCCTCAAACTGAGCTAGTTGATAAGTTTTTGGACTCATTGCCTAAGACATGGACTGATTATGTTCATCAACTTCAAGATGATCAGGAATACAGTACATGGGACTTTGAAAAGGTAGTTTCCAAACTGAAGAACAGAGACATGAAGAGAAGAATTAAAGATACTCACTCGGATTCCACACAAGATCTATCTTTATATCATGCTAAATCTGTTCATTTAGCAAGTTCTAGCTCGGGAAACAATGCATTTTTAAGTGGTGCAGAAGCTACACCAATAGTAGATGCTAAAGGTATTGTTGGATATGTTGCTTATGACAATACACATTCGAATGTCAAGAGCAACGTACAATCTTTTCATTCTATGCCAATGAGTATGAGTTCTGTAGAAGGAAGAATGAGTGTTTACTCAGCCTTTTGTAATGCTCATGACGCATTTATCGGAGGAAAGAATACTGATCCTGCAGTAATTGATGAGGATTACAATCAAATAGATCCTGATGATTTGGAAGAAATGGATCTACAATGGCAGCTAGCTCTGCTCACTATTAAGGTCAGAAGATTCACTCAGAAAACTGGGAGACCTATAGGTAATGGCACTAAAGGCTTTGACAAATCCAAGGTGAAATGTTATAACTGCGATGGATTTGGTCATTTTGCAAGAGAGTGCCAACGACCTAAGAGGATTGATAATACCGTTGCTGGTCGTCAAAATTACAATCAAGGCGGTATTACTCCGAGTAATCATAAGACGCAAGCAATGATTACATATCCGGCTACTCCACAACAGCCAGTTTCGTCACCATTTTCGGAGTCAAAGGCTGTTGTTGTTCAGAATCCAGATGGTACTTATCAATGGGATACACAATCTGATGATACCTCGAATCATGCCTACATGGTAGAATTATATGATGAGGTAGCTGCAACAATTGATTATGCTGTATACTCAAGTGAAGAAAGTGCATCTAAGATAGTTCAGAAGAATGTATGAAATGTTGCTGAGACCGTAAGATCTGAGAGTGAACAAATGACAGCAGTGAAAGCATCTGAAGAAAAGGAAGAGTCATCGAGTCCTGTTGATGACATTTCTATGAAGAGCATTGAAGAACAAATGAAGAACTTCGTGATACCTGAAGGTATGACAACTGAAGACTTTGTTGCATACATGGCAGATTGCAAGGCTGCAGATCAGAAGGTATCTTGTTCTTTATCTTCTATAATTGACGTTTGTAAAATGGTGTCAGATTTAAAACTTGAGGTGTTTATTTTGAATAAGTCAGTTATTAACTTAACTAGTCAGAACAACATGTTTAAAAAGGAAAACGACTCTTTGTTTGCCAAAAATTCTGGATTGGTAAAACTAGAAAGTCTTTATCAAGATAAGATTCGTGCATCTGATAAGGATATTCTTGCATTAAAAGAAAAACTAAAAGAGTCAGTTCTGATGGAAAAAGTGGGAAATGAACAATACGCTCAACTAACTGAAGACTTTTCTAAAAAGGAGAAAGAATTGGTTGACGCAAAGTTGGAGATAGTTAAGCTGAATACAAGACTAGATCAAATTAGGGGATCTGATTTAATAAGATCAATGTAGATGCAAACACCTGTAGCACGGGATTCAAAAGATAAAAGTGGTTTGGGTATGAGTTATAATGAGGTTAGAGGTCCATTCAATGATAATTATACAGAGTCTCTAACACAGCTTACTGAAAAGATCGATATTGGTGAAATTGGTCCAATCGTTTCAGAAAAACAAAATGTTGATCCTAAGACCCCTAAAAGCTCTAAAAGCACAAGTGATAAAATTAAAGAGCTTAACAAGAAACATAAGCTTGAAAGTTCATTTGTTAAATCAATGGATCCTAAGAATGGAGTTTATGATGCTAGTGCTTCTAAAGGATCTAGTCAAGTAAATTCAACTTGTCCTGTCGATAAGAACATTAAATGTTTTACAATGAAAGGATGACCACCTGTTTTCAGAACAAGTAAGCTCCAATGCATGCTTACGATCTTGGACTGGCCCCCTTCGCATGACCTAGAAAGAAAAATAAGTCCGTGCTACAGATCTCCCATCCTGTGATACTGTTTTCACATCCAATGAAATTGATTTTGAAAAGATAGATCATGACAAGATTGATAAATTATGGAATAAGGATGAATCTACGTTTAGTGGAGTCCCCTTAACTCCATATAAGACTCATAAGAATTCTCAAAAGAAGGTACATTTTTCGGGTAAAAATGAGTCAACTGGTTTATCAAAAGAGGAGTCAGCCACAATTGAACTTAAGGAATGTTTAGGCATGACTTCAGCTGAGTTTGATGTTAAAACTAAGAAAGCAAGAGCTAAAAAGTCTTGTTTCTATTGTTATGAAGTAGGACATGTTTATAGTTGCTGTCCAAATAGGAAACGAAGATGTCCAGAAAAGGGTATGTCTTCTGGAGGATCTAGTGACTCAGATATTGTTGCTCATAATAATAGATCTAAGACTCCAAAACGACAGGGACCTTCACAGAATACTACTTCTAGTAGTGTAAGTCCGAGTCGTTCTCGTACATCTCAAAGGAGTAATTCACCTAGGAAGATGGCTCAACAAAATCGATCTCCTCCTTCTAGAATTAATAGTTCGTCTAAATTCTATGATCGATTAGGGAGTCAACCTAGATTTGGTACTCACTCACCAAGGAATTTACCTCCTAAGACTCGTTTCACTTCACCTAAGAAACAGTCTGTGACACCATCTTCATCCAAGGCTCCATTACAGAGTGATGGATATTGGACCGAATTGATCATTAGAGATGAATTCGGAAAACCTAAACCTCAAAAGGTTTGGGTTCCCTTCAGAAACTAATCATTTTATTGTCTAATGTGCAGGGAGAACCAAGGAAGCCTATCAGTCTTTGGTATGTTGACAGTGGATGCTCTCGGCACATGACAGGGGACAAGAATGTTTTGTCCAATTATGAAGATGTAAATGGTTCATATGTTAGTTTCGCAGGTCCCAAGGGCGGCAACATCTCGGGCCAAGGTGATGTTGTCAATGGGAAGATTACGCTAGAGAAAGTCAATTATGTGGAACAGTTAGCACATAATTTATTAAGTGTTTCTCAGATTTGTGACAAGGGTAACAATGTCCATTTTAATGAGAAAGAAGAACTTATATTGAAACCGGGATATGTTATTCCTAAAGACTGGATCCTGCTAAAAGCTCCTAGGAAAAGAGACATCTATGGCCTTGTGTTAGGTGTTGATGATCCAAAGGAGTCTGTTTGCTTGTTATCAAAAGCAAACGAATCTGAATCTTTACTATGGCATAGAAGAATGGGACATATCAATTTTCGAAAGATGAATGACATTGTCAAACATGGTTTGGTTGAAGGCGCTCCCATGAAACGGTTTGGAATGGAAGACAAATGTGTACCTTGTCTGAAAGGTAAACAGCAAAAGTCTGCACATAAACCGAAACAAGAAAATTCTATTGCTAATCCTTTCGAGTTACTTCACATGGATTTATTTGGTCCAGTGAATGTAAGAAGTATCGGTGGGATGTACTACTGTTTGGTGGTTACTGATGATTACTCGAGATTCTCATGGGTATTCTTTCTTAAATCGAAAGATGAAACTCCGCAGATTTTGATAAATTTCTTTGTTGAAACTGAAAACATTTATGGAGTTTGTGTTAAGAGAATCAGGAGTGACAACGGAACTGAATTCAAGAATAATGTGATGGATGTCTTTTGTTTGTCAAAGGGAATCCAACATCAATACAGTTCTCCGTATGAACCACAACAGAATGGAGTTACTGAAAGAAAGAATAGGACTCTAATTGAGACAGCCAGAACTATGCTTGCAGAGGGCTTCCTACTATGTTTTGGGCGGAGGCGGTGAATACAGCTTGTCATATTTTAAATAGGGTTACTGTAGTTAAGTGTCATAATAAGACATCGTATGAGCTTCTACATAAGAAGAAACCGAATTTACAGAATGTTGAACCATTTGGTGTACCGTGTATTTTCTTGAAGTATCTACCTCAGTCAAAGTTTGATTCAAAGGTTGAAGAGGGATTTCTCATGGGTTATAAACCGGGAACATCAATTCGACGGGTTTACAACAAACAGACTGGCAAAGTTGATTTGGGAACAAATGTCAAGATTGTCAGTCATAAGACCGCTATTCATTCTGGAAGTGGCAAAAACTTCGATTACGATAGTGTGTTTATTTCACTACATGGTCCTGATTCTTATTCAGATCCTGAGACAATTGATGATGTGATTATTTTAAGAGATCACATGGATAATACTCCTATATCTCCGCCTACTCAAAATGTCGATACTACTCCAACCAACGTTCAGTCTACTACTGATGTTGATGAAAGTGGTAAGGACAAGAATAAGACACCAAATTCAGATAATAGTGAACCCGCGAACACTACACCACTTACTCCGTCAAAGGTTTCACTGCCTGATGATGATCTTATTTATGAAGAATCGGAAGATGATTTTAGCTCTCCTGAGTTTCTGATTAAAACGAACTTAGGAGAAAGACTGAATGTTGATTCGGTTCCTCAATATCGAATTAATAAGGATCATCCAGTTGAAAATATTCTTGGTAATGCTACAGAACCTGTTCGAACTAGAAATCAGTTGAATAAGGATCTGACTAGTTTGTTTTGTGAAGTGAAAGACACTGGATTGATAACTGAGTGTTTGTATTTTGGTTTCATTTCACAAGTAGAACCTAAGAATGTTAAGGCAGCACTTCAAGATCCATGTTGGGTTGAAGCTATGCAAAAAGAATTAGCTCAATTTGAAAAACTTGGAGTTTGGGAGTTAGTAGATGTGCCTAGAGGTAAAGAACCAATTGGAACTCGTTGGGTATATAAATGCAAACGAGATGACAAAGGGATCATTACTAGAAATAAAGCACGTTTGGTTGTTCAAGGGTTTGCACAACGAGAAGGATATGACTATAACAAAACTTTTGCACCAGTTGCTAGGATTGAAGCTATAAGGTTATTTTTAGCCTATGCAAGTTTCAAAGGTATAAAGGTGTATCGGTTAGACGTTAAGAGTGCCTTCTTATACGGTGAAGTTAAAGAAGAAGTGTATGTTTACCAACCACCAGGGTTTGAAGATCCGAACTATCCAAGAAGAGCATATCGTTTGGATAAGGCTCTTTATGGATTGCATCAAGCACCCAGAGTGTGGTATGAGAAATTGTTGACACATTTGTTGACAAATGGTTTTACAAGAGGATCGATAGACAGCACATTGTTTATCAAGTGGAAGAAGCGAGATTATCTAATTGTACAAGTTTATGTGGATGATATCATTTTTGGTTCATCTAATATAAAGATGTGCAAAGAGTTTGAAATGAGCATAAAAAATGTATTTGAAATGAGTGCTATGGGGGAATTACAATTTTTCCTCGGACTACAAGTAGATCAAAGGAAAGATGGATTCTTTATTCACCAGTCTAAGTATGTCGATGACATCTTGGAGAGGTTTCAAATGCTAGAGTCCAAGATATATGGTACTCCTATTCAGCAAAATCATGGTTTAGGAGTTATTGATCCGAAAGATGAACTTGTGGATGCAACTTATTATCGTGCTATTATTGGCTCATTGATGTATCTGACTGCTTCGCATCCAGATATTATGTTCGTTGTTTGTCTTTGCGCTAGATTTCAAGCTAGTCCGAAAGAGTCACATTTGACTGCAGTGTTAGAGCACATAAAGTGCACAATTTGTTGTCCGATGCAATAATCCTAAAAGGCTGAGAAATTCGTACAATTATGCTTACGAAGTTTAAGTTCGTAAGAACTATTAACTTCGTACATATATGCCTTACGAAGATTAAGTTCGTAAGAACTATTAAGTTAGTAAGGCCCAGCCCGTTTGTACGAATTTGACAGCCCAGTCCGTTTGTTCAGCCTATAAATATAAGTCTTAGGTCACGAATTTAGATTGATGATTTAGTTGCAACATAGAGTCATTCACTAGGTTCTGGAGGTAGAGATATATACCTCGAGATACCGCCTAAACTATCACGATTCGTCTCAATGATTGTAATCTGTAATCATTGTAGATGTTTTTCATACGGATTCACCTTGTAATCATATGATTAATGATAGTATTTTTGTGTTTATCTCCTGTTCTTATTATCTTCGTGTGTGTTTATCATGATAATCATTAATTAACCCTAAAGACGATCATAGACAGATTCCGCACATCTATGATTGTATAGATCTCGTGTTAATCGAGCCGGGAACGTGCTTAAACACGTTTTCCAACATGCAGCAAAACTTATTCTACATTATCTTAAGGGAAACCAAGGGCTTGGTCTATGGTATCCAATGGGCGGAACGTTTGATTTTGTTGCATATACTTTGGCGGTTGTAACAATGACAGAAAGTCTACGACTGGAGGTTGTCAGTTGTTAGGAGGAAGATTAGTATCGTGGCAGTGCAAGAAGCAGACATGTGTTGCTCAGTCTTCATGTGAGGCAGAGTATATGGCTGCTGGTGCTATTGTTCCCAGGTATTGTGGATTCAGCAACAACTTCGTGACTACGGTATGGATTTTCTTGATACTCCTATTAGAATAGACAATAAGTCAGCTATAGACATTACAAATAACCCTGTCATGCATAAGGTCACCAAGCATATTGATATTAGACATCATTGTTTGCGTGATTGTGCCCAAAAGAAGTTAATTCATTTGGAAAAGGTTATAACTGATGATAATTTAGCCGATTTGTATACCAAAGCATTTGATAAGACTCGATTTGAGAAGTTAATTCTTCTCAATGGGATGAAGAATGCTGATTCATATTAAATCTCTCAAAGAACTAATTTTGTAAGTTTGTGTCTGTAAATAGCTAGAGTCATAAAAATACAAAACGAGTTCTTAGTGTCATAAAAACCATAAAAATGTGAAAAATGAGAAAATAACAAAAATATGGGAGAGATTTAAGTTAATGCTGTCAGATGATTAGAAGTGAGGATACTTAGCTTTTAAGTCTGCTTAATCGTAATATAACTGCTTAGTTCAGTGATTACAATTTGGGATATATTGGTAGACACAAAGTAGCAAGGTTTCCTTAATCTGAACTTAAATTATACAATGTTCTTGTGGGAAACATATTCAGATATATGGCTGAGAATGCTTGTTTTTCAGTAATGAATTGATCTAGTCCTTAAATTTTGTGAAAGATCTAGCATTACTATAGGATTTGTTCAATGTATAGGCAAAACTTCTACAACTCATGAGCATGAAAGTTAAATGTGATATTGTTTATGCAAATGAAATGAATGTTAATTAAGGGGCAAATGTGGTCTTTGAGATTCGGACAAGTATGTCCTCGGGGTGTCTTTTAATTTCTTTTATGTATTTATACTATTATGTCTTGACTTATGATTTATGTTCTTTATTTTTGTATATGTAAATCGTTTGAATTGCAGATAAGCTTCAAAGGATAGGTGCATTGGACTATGTTGATGCTGAAGAAGATTTAGAAAGTATCAATGATGAAGATATGGAAGAAGGGGAGTTCATTACTTCGGAAGCTGATAGAAAAAGGTTGCTTGAGATACCTTATGACTTTGATCGTGTCTTTAATGAAGATGAAGTCATTCAAGTTGAGCCAATAGCTGAAGTGGAACATCTCAATCTCAATCCAATCAGAGACAGTCCAGATGAACCTAAAAATGCTGCAAGTTTGAGGTTTGCTGTATATGCAAATATAGTTGATGAAGGACATGATAATATTTTTTATCTGTACTGGAATATAGATGCTACGCGAGAGGTTGATCTTGGAAGATTTAATATACCTCCGGTGCAGCAAGATCATGAGTTTATTATTAATAGACTAATTCCAGGTTATAGAGGACATACTGGTTTGATAATACGTGATACGTATAAGTCATCGATGTTTTGGGAGTTTGTCTCAGACAAGGATGCACCCAAGTATTTCTCAGTGATACAAAGTTGGTTTTATGATCAGAGAATTGATTTATTTGTTATCAAGAGAAAAGAAGGATGTCAGTACATGTCGATGAGTCAAAGACATTTTCACTCTCTTAGTGATTCTGACATGATAGATTTGGGAAGAAGATGGTTCGTTAATCTTCAGAGCAATGGACTTGCAGATTTCTACTGGAATAGATTCAGAGATGAAAGAATTAGGAATTTCAGTGATAGAGGTCTGAAGCCAGAAGATAGGTTGATTAAGCCAAAATCTTTAAAGAAGATTAAGAATCAACATGGCACATTTCGTTTTGTCCAACGAAGGATTAAATGTGTTAAGAAGGTTCCCGCTATCCGATAGGATCAAGATATGCTGACAGAGATGACATTTTGGCAAATAGATATCAAGTCAGGCGAAGCTCAGATGTTTGTTGATGATTCACAAAAACAAATGTTGCTACGCATGTATGATCCAATGCAGGTTGTCAATTTGTCAAGAGGTGATCAGAGAAGACTTTTGGATACACCTTGTTCAGCAGTGGATTTTTGGAGAGTTGAAGAAAGACGTTATCGCAACATTCTCGCACATTGTTTGCAAGAGAGAATTCATGCGAATAGCACAAGACTTTTATCTAACGGATAGCTTTGAAGTTCAAGTTTTGAAGACTTTAAAGAGATCTAGTTGCAATCGTCAAGGGGGAGTCTGTAGATGCAGATTCGTTGTGACAATCGCAATGTAGATTTGATTATTGTTTATGTTTTAGGAACTATGTTTGTAATCATTTAAATAAGAACTTGTGTTGATATTTAATGATTATGTTTGAACTTCAATATTATATCTGTTCGTGTTTTGTATTGTGTTTGTGTGTTATATATTGTTTTGCAGGTACAAGAACATAGAATCAAGGTTTATAAGTGTCGTAGAACACTTGAACAATGATTGGATGTTATGTACGAGCCAAACGAAGCTAAACAAAGAGTCAAAGGTCGTCCCTCGTGCTGACGTCATCAGTATGTAGGAACAACCTCGTGCTGACGTCAGCACGAGGTAAGTCGATTGACTTATTGTTTCGGGCCTAATCTGTGATTAAGGCCTAAGCCCACACGATCCAATACGTAACTAGTATAAATACAAGACCTAATCTACGGAATTAGGTTAATCTTGGTTAATCGTTTTCTAATCCTTTTAGATCTTAGTGATAATACACGAATCAAGGTTATTTGTTCCTTCGTGTGACCTCCTACACGAACCACAAGCCTTGTGCATCTCCTTGGGTTGGTTAATTGCTTATTAAGGCAATAGCAATCTAGTTATCTCAAGAGGATTCCGCACTCTTGACATAACGAATCACATCTTATTACGATCCATGCAATAATAAGGCACCTTATAGAGATCAAACGGTTTCTATCAATCTACCGTTTTCAGATTATACTTTTAGTTGAATATAAGAAAAAGAATGTACCATGCGATCAAAAAAAGATAATCAGAAAACAAATATGTATAAACTAAATGGAATAATTTATATATACTAATATTTTCAATTCATATTGAATATGGAGTATATTGTCTTGCCGCCTCAAAAATAGATAGAGTATACCTTATATAGTTACACAACAATATATTAATAAACACATATTAGTATTTGATAATTATAAGGTAACTCAAATCTTTTATTATACTAAAACACAGTTGCTCTAATAATTTATCGACCAATCACAGCTCTTGATTTCTTAAAGTTGACCTTTGTTTCAATTTTAACTTTAATTTACACTTTTTTATTTTCCATCACAAATTTACACTTTTTACCCAAAAAATTTAATATAATAAATAAATTATAATAGTTTAATATAAATCCAATAGAATTTTACTAATATTTATCCAATAAAATAATAATTAATATATATCTAGTATTATATAGACATAAAATTAATTAATTAAAAATAAATAAAATTTAATGTAAATATCTTAAAATTTTAAAATTAAACAAATTCGATAAACATATTTTTAAAAAATATTTCAATAGAAAGCTCAAAGTGTTGATATATAGATCAATTTTTTATCACTCAAAATCGTATATTTAATGTTAAATGATAATAAATTAACATCCAATATTGATAACGTCGTAGGTCCCGTGTATTAGACACGGGCCTAAAATCTAGTTAAAAACTTAAAAGGGTCACATGTCGACTAAAGAATACGACAAGTGTCGATTAAAGAAGGCCTTAATCATGTTTTAGTTTATTGGTAGATATTATCCAGTTGTTATAGTCATAAGGTAACTACAAATTAAAAGTTTAATTTATTTAGTATTAAAATTTTAATTTATAGAAGTTAAAAATAAACATGTATTGTTTAAACAAAATTTTACGATTAAATAAAATTTGATTTATATCCTTTTTAGTTATATTGATAGATACCATGCATAAAGTCGATTATGATTTAATTATGTTTCCTTACATTAATGTCATTAAAGAATATATACATGCATATATTACAATTATTATTATTATTATTATTGGGAAATGCTAAATACAGCCCTAAAGGTTGTATTTAACGTGCATAAAAAAAATTGTACCTTTCATATTAAAAGTTCGCCCCCTGATTTTCATGCTAAATGTACAAATAATTTATGCACCTTAAACACAGCCTAAGAGCTATATTTAGCAAACCCTTTATTATTGTTGTTATATATTTAAAGTGAATTAAAAACATAGCTAAGGATTATATCATGCATTATCATAAAGTCGAAAATAGTTTCATTAATGTCGTTAAGAAAGATATTTTGATTTTAAAGCTATTTATTTAAGAATGTAAATTACTTAATGTGGTTGATAAACATACATATGTTGTTGAAGATAAAAGCTTTTTTGTCAATTAATAATGGTTAATGATATTCAAATATTCATATAATAGAATTTAATCATTTATAAAACATATATAAATTATAAATTATATATATGGTATACAATCATGTCATACATGTATCATTGTATTGTTGTAGATACTCAATAAATAATTAATGGATGTAATAATGACGTGTCATAATGGAATATACATGATACACTATATATATACATACTTAGATGTAAGATAATATATTTGGCAATTAATTAATTAATTAACTAATTAATATTATGTTAGAAAATAATTATATGGCGAATGTGATAAGTTAGACTATGTAACTTTTTTTTTTAATTTATTACTCTTTTTACAAGAAAATAAAAGTTTGCTTAATATTTTTTTTTAGATCGCTGTATATTATATGTAGATTGGTTTCATAGACTATCACCTTGTATGAAACTCAATTGATTATTTGATTCATGTCTCAGATTTGCTGAATCACCTTTTTAGAGATTTATAAACATTATACACTTATAATCATGTAACAGTTATTAAAGAGATTACTAACTACTCGTATTTTATATTAAGACAATATATCCTAAAGCTTGAGATCTTCATGAATAGTTCATATTACAAAAATTAATTTAATGTTTTTCTGAAGTTTAAGTGATAACTTATCATTGTAAATTAGTCAAAAAATATATATATAAAAAAAATGAGTGTAGCTTATTAATCGTCAACGTGTGAAGGCTAAGATTATGTTCAAATCTTGGTGCCCTTTTTAATTAATTCATTTGACTTATTATATCAAAAGATAATTACAAATGTAAAAACAAAAATTAATTTAAGCATAGTGATATATTTCTTATCTTAAGCATATTATTATTATTATTATTATTATTATTATTGTTATTATTATTATATGATATAGATATAGATTATTCTTTTATTTAAGTCATATATTAGGCATAGATCATAGTTTTAGTTTATGACACAAAAACTTTAGGGATATGATACTATTTTATATTTAAGCTAAGATCATATTGAAGGTTATTTGTATGGGATTATTTATGTAGCTATACAATTAGCTGTCATGAAAATTTTATCACATTTCGAGTCAATCTTTTTTCCCTATTTTTTTGTTTGAAAAGCATTTCGAGTCAATCTTTGTCTTAAAGTTTTATCATGTTTTGTCTTTGCCAAAATAAATTAAACCAACACTATATAAACCATCCATTACAATGACTAAATCATCACATTATCCCCATATCTATCATTTTATTTTCTTATCAAAGAAACTTAACTATACCAATGCAAGGAATTAGCTATTCAAGCTCTAAACAATGTGTAATTGCTCTAGTCGTGGCCGCAAGTCTAGTAGCCGCGACTTTGGCAGACAACTTCTATAATGACGTGGACATCACTTTTGGCAACCAAAATGTTAAGATACTCAACGGTGGTCAAGACCTCACGCTTTCACTTGATCAATATACAGGGTCCGGTTTCCGGACCAAGCATCAATACCTCTTTGGAAGGTTTGATATGCAACTTAAGCTAATCCCCGGTGATTCTGTTGACACGGTCACTACCTTTTATGTAAGTACATTAACATATATTATTGTTGATCACTTAAAATTTTGTATCTTTAATTAGCTTTATAATCATTTAATTAACTAACTTCATGCAATGGCTAAATTTGTTATATTTCCACATGGATCCTTAGTTACAAGCACAAGGCGATCAACATGATGAGATTGACTTTGAGTTCTTGGGTAGCTCATTAAACAAGCCTTATATGCTAAGCACAAATATATTTACACAAGGAAAAGGGGATAGAGAGCAACAATTTCACCTTTGGTTCGACCCTACTGCGGCCTTCCATACTTACACTATTATATGGAACTCTCATCGAATCATGTGTGGTTTTTTAATTATCATACTTAATCGAATCATGTGTGGTTTTATTATAAGAATTAAACCGATATTTTGAACACAAGAAGCACTAATCAAAAATATTAATTTTGATCTTAACAGATTATTCGTAGACAATATTCCCATAAGGGTGTTCCACAACTATGAAGCTTATGGAATCCAATATCCTAAGAACCAACCGATGTGGGTGTATGCAAGCCTATGGAACAATAGTGATTGGGCAAGCCAAGGTAGTCGTGAGACAATTGATTGGTCAAAAGCACCTTTCACAGCTTCTTACAGGAACTTGATTGTAAACGGCAACATTGCAGTTGCTAATAATCCTAGGTTCACAAACTCAGCAAATGACAACAACCAGACATGGATTAATCTAGGACTTGATGCTGCAGGGAGAAAATTGCTTCGATGGGTGCAAAAAGAATACTTAGTCTATAACTACTGTGACGACTACAAACGCTTTCCCAATGGTCTTCCAAAAGAGTGCAAGAAATCCAGATTTCTCTAAGCTAGCTAATTACTAGTAAATACTTGGAATCATTTTGCCATCTACCTAGTTAGATATCAATTGTGGATTGACTTCTGATCATTATTAATACTAGTAATATTCATTCTTGTAATTTGATTATATATTTGTCACAAATATAATATGAATATCCAAGACGTACTTGATGAAACTAAAGATGCTTTTTACTAATTAACGGTACCAAATTTTTTTACACTTTCAATCAAATAGAACAGTATTTACCATGCGTGCACGTATTTACCATGCGTGGAAAATAGGCGATAATATCTAGCTACCAATTTTTACTAGTATTTTGGAGGGGTGTGCCAGGCCTTGGTGGTAGTGTAAGACCAAGGCGACACATGAAGAACCCCACTAGCAAGCTAGCGTGATGGGTCTTCCCCCATAAAAAATAAGATTAATATCGAGTGAGCCGATGGCTCACATATCAGATATTAAACTGATAAGAACAGATACTACACTTGATCTTAGCCAAAAGGCCGAGAAAGGTATGCTTTATCAATTCTTGGGCCTTGCCTTTTATAGGCAGTCTTCTGTGTTAGACTAAGTTTCTTAGGCGATGTGGGATATATACCTTGACATAAGTTTTTTTTTTTTTTTTTTTTCTTTTTGCCAACTCATTCCTTTCTGTCAATATTTGATGGAAATGCTTGGCAATGATCAATATCTTCCATTTACATCTCCAAATATATGATTTATATAGCCTGCATAACACATACAGATTAAATTCATTCACATATATCAGCTTTATTAAGAGATTTAAAACACAAAAACGTGTCATTTTAATTTCCAATATCGATCAAACCTTTGTTTTGCAACATGTCCTATGAGTTGGAAGCAGAGCTCTTTCATTTCCCGTTTCTCCTCTAAGCAGAATAGTAAGTAATGTGTACAAGATTGTAAAAGTAAGGATTGCGGTTTACTTGATCAAGATTTGTTCTAGACGCTAACACCTTTAAATTAATTGATAGTATATGCCTCCCAAATACTCGTGTTGTAGTCTGATACTAACTTTTTCGAGCACCCCTACAATGTTACATATACTCGTATTATTGTATCCCGATATTAACTTGTCTCAAGGATCCCTCACATATTTGTGGCACGAATTGAAGTTGTCGCTTCCTTAATTTATATTATTATCCTGATCGATCATACAACTATACCAGTATTACAATGAAAATGGTCTAAACTCTCCATGAAAGTGTAAACGTTTGTCAGACTACAAATTCATACAAAAATGAAAATGGCTTTTAGTAGGATGAATTTACGTACTTAATCAGCCAACCATAGATCGATAATGCCCATCACTGCATCACATATGCTTCTATTTGGAAGCGATGTGGTGATTAAGACAGAAACTTGTTAGATTATATAGGTTGACAATAATTTCATTATCTTTGCCATCGCACCCCCTTAGTAAAAAATCTATTCTATATCCTTGTTTAACCATGTAAATATCACGGAAGGCGTAGATGGGACGAGCACGTGTTGTTCCACAGTGATTAGGACTGAACAATATGCATATATGGCCATAAAGGCTGACTCGTGAATATGCAAAGTAGTGATTGTGGATGATATAGAAATGGCCAAATGAATGAATTTATACTTATTTTGGTGCCATGAGGGAATCAATATGCTGTCAATATAAGCTAACAAATTGTGACTTCTATATTCATCAGTCACATGGGTTGTTTCATGTTGTTTTATTTTTTTTTATTTTTTTTAAGTTTGTTTAGCGGTGATTTATATCAAATTGTTTAAGTAACATAGTACCCTGCAAAGTCAACATTTGCTTTGAGTTTAAGTCAAATATAGTGATAACCAAAAAGTTGTGTGTGTTGACTAGGTAGGACAGTAAATAGGAAAATGGGCCAATTAAGATCGGATCCCCAACCCTGAAAATTGGGGAATTTGGAGATTATCAACCCCAGCCTATTTATCACATCCCAGTATCTCACCCTGGCTGGTGAGTGGATTTTTTTTTTTAATATAATACGGAGTATATTACATATATTGTTGAATTTTGGTTTATGTGTTAGGTGCGATGAGTTTTAGATTTAGTTCATTGTCATGTGTGATAATTGTATCAAATTTACAAATTATGGGTTAAGTCTAATGATAAACACTTTGTAAATATGTGTTGAACGTATGAGATATATTTAGTTATTTTTCTAGATATAAAGAAAAGATGAATATAAGTATATTTTTCAAAGATATTGTTTCAAAACTCTTAATTACTAATCTTTTAATTGCTTTGGTTTAGATTATAACATCATATTGCAGTATTGCAATGTGTCAATTAAGGGTTGTTAATGACTTGAATAGTTGAATTGAGCTTGACTGCAATAATAATAAATAAAATACACAAAAAATGTTTTCAACTTATATATCATATAACTACTCTTAATATCTGTACGATGTATGGTAGTTATATAGATTGTATTATAAAAAAATTTGAATATTACTCATACATGATTCATAAATATGAAATAAATTGTGGTTAAAGTAAACAGATGATTGTAGCTAAATTAGAATAAACAGTCGTGATAAATATAATACTCGTACATGTTTAGTTAGAGTTTTAGATTTATCTTAAATTTTTAGAATCACATCAAAATCGTAACTTGTAAGAATAGTGGATGACAGAAAATGACCTTGTGATTTCAGATCGTAAACTCGAAATTTTGAAAACGTCATATTAATAACTTATTATAAGTGATATAAGTAATAGGAGTGGAAGAATTATGAAAGAAAAAGAGAACTTATTAATGAGAAAACGATCAATCAAATAAGGCTATAATGTCTATTGTATTAATAAGCCAAAAATTAGAAGTTTAATTTAAAGTCTAATAAGAAAATTGAATATATATACAATTAAAAAAACTAATTTAATAAAATAAATAAATTAAAAAGCCACATGTCGATCAAAGATTATGTCACGTGTCGTTTCAAAAACATATAAATCATATTTTAGTTTATTGGTAGATTTTCATAGCCAAGTGAAAAAAATAAATAAAAAATAGAGTTGATTAAAGAAAAAAAACACAATAGATAAAAAAAATTACTTTTATATCAATTATCTACACCACTCGACGCCAGCTCCACTTACAGTCACCCCACTATCACACAGTGACCGATACGACCACCGTCGTATTGTAGAGGTACCATGCTAATATATTTAATTAAAGTTTGGCTGCAAATTTATTCACTTACTTCTCATGAACCTACTGAAACTTTAATTGCGTATTGATTCCACGAGGATATGGCATAAAAGTTCAATTAAAGGGTGTAAGCAAAATATATGTGTTAAGAATCAAAACAAAATTATAATTTTTTACGAAATCAAATCAAAAACATTGATTTTATAGAATACACTCCGTAATAAATTTGGTAAGTTATAGATATAGTATTTTATATATGATTTATTATTAATAAAGAAATAATTAAATATTAAATAGTTAACTATTGTAAAAATATTTACAAATTAAATAGGACATTTGTCGCGTAAGAAATATGTCAAGTGTCATTTAAATAATATTACGATTCTGTTTTAGTTTATTGGTAAATAATAATAATAATAATAATAATAATAATAATAATAATAATAATAACTAAATTATAATTATAGAAATTCACAGAAAAAAATGACAAGTTTAACTTGCCGATGTCTTTTAGGACCAAGTAATCAAGTTGTACTGTTTGAGCCTTCGACATTTTCATTCATATACATAATTCCCGTTTTATTTTTATTCCGATTTTTATGATAATATTGTAACTCACATGTTGCGCTTCCAAAAACTTTTTAACTCGCACGATAAAAGAATTTAATTACATGCGTCCATTTTACTGGGTTCCTCCCTTCGTCCGTTTCCTAAAGCGAGACAATAATTGGACGTGTTCGGTGATTACAAAAATAATACTTTTTGGAGTTTCCTTTCCAGATTAATAATTGTTAGCGGCAAACATTACGTACAATTTCATGGAACAAAATGTAATTCAACAAATACTATAATTCTGGATGTATTAATTTTAATTTTGGCAAAAGGAACAAACTTTTTGTAGCTTACCCGTCGACGAATGTTTTCTTTTGATTTTCTTTCGTAATCAATTTTTTGTTTATGCCAAATAAAAGGCGCCGATTCTATTTCTATTGTAAAAGAGCAATTATTCTACTAAAATGTACTCGTAATAAATAAAGTGATATACTCCATTTCTATTATTTAAGTAATATTATCATTTTCGGTATATGTTTTGAAAATGAAGACTACTTTACCTTATAATATCCGATAGGTTTTTTTTTTTATTACATACAAAGTGCATTGAATAAAATATTGTCTCAAGCTATTATTTTTTCTTCTATTAAAACTAAGATTCAACCTATTATTTTTTCTTTCTATTAAAACTAAGGTACCATTGGTTCACAGTCCATTGATACGAGAGTCTTTTAATGATGGTTTTGATCCAGAAGACATGAGTTCGAATCTGAAGGGAGCATGTTTCTCCCCCCATGTGGTGTATTGGAAGTATCGGAGTAGGTAGCATTCTGACCTAGAAAACTCCTAGCTAAGGCCAACTCAACGATTATTAAAAAAAAAAACTAAGGTATGTATTATTCAACCAAAACCAATTAAACTAATTAAAAAACAATCAAACGCTTTGGTTGGATTGACATCAAAACCCTGAATCATCAGTTTATGTTTTTCATAAACCGGTCCTACAATTTGGTTTACCATTTTAGAGGTTAATCCAAAATTTTCTATCTTGTATAACCATACACCATTGTTTATTTTAATTTGTAAAGTTTTATTAAGAAGTATAAGACAAAAATTATACAAACATTTTTCTTCTAAACATGTTGTAAAGCATGGTCAAATTTACCAACGTCGATAAATCTTTACAATGAACTTTATGTAAAAATAATATAAAAAGGATTTAAGTAAGTAAAGTAGGGCCCACCTATCACTTTTTACACAAACAAAGTAGTACTAGTTGAGGTTGAAAGCACCACCAAAAGCACTCAATTTTTTCCTGGCAAAAAAATCTTGACACTCTCTGACTCTCTCAACTCAAACACATAAAGCAACAGTATTTCCTTTCTATTTTAATAATGTATAGCACCCATTAATAGAACACAGCTGTAACGTATGTGGGTGTGTGTTTCTTGGTGCTATCTTTCTTTATTTTTTCATAAAATTTTAAAAATATAAAAAAGGGAAAAACAAGAAAGAAAAGAGAATAGAATAAAGTGGAGGGAAGTTGCTGATAAGGGAAAGCAAAGAATATTATTATTGTTTCTTACTCATAAACAACATAAAAGAGGGGGAAAAAAAACAGTAGTACATTTTTTGCTCTGTGTGTGAAGTGGAAATGAAAATGCATAAGTGTTATATGGTTTTTATGCTGAGTGTATTATGTGTTAGTTTGTCTAAGGCTTCTGTTACTTATGACCATAGAGCAATTTCCATCAATGGACAAAGAAAGATTCTTATTTCTGGATCCATTCATTACCCAAGAAGCACTCCTGAGGTACATTTGCACTACTTCTTTCCATTTTTTGGCAATGCCAATATCAACTGAGCAGATCAGTGTAGGGGTGGGGTGGGGGTTGTTTCTTTTTCTTTTTTGTTTTCTTGAAAGAAAAATATGATCTTTATTTCATAATTCATCAATTAAATGTTAATGGTATTTCAAGATTAGCAGTTTTTCTTAACAAATTACTATAATGACGCAGATGTGGCCAGATCTTATTCAGAAAGCTAAAGAAGGGGGTTTGGATGTGATTCAGACTTATGTTTTTTGGAATGGGCATGAGCCACAACCTGGTAAAGTAAGTGTACTATGAACTGTGGAGTGTTCTTTTATTTTATTTACAGTGTGTTCTTTTGTTTCTTTTAGTAAAAAATTCTGTAAGAAATTACTGTATTTTTTAACTTGCATTTTTTTTTGTTTTAAGTATTATTTTGAAGACAGGTATGATCTAGTTAAGTTCATTAAGCTAATCAAGGAAGCTGGACTTTATGTTCATCTCAGAATTGGCCCATATGCTTGTGCTGAATGGAACTTTGGGTATTCTTATTTAAAGAACTTTATTATTTCTATAAATACTATTCCTTACGTCCCATCACTAGTGTCTACTTTGGAATAGACAGTTTCAGAAAAATAACTCAAGAACAAAAAAAATAAAAATGTGAATATTTAAATTGTGACGAATCAAAATGGTGTAAATGTTAAAAAAAGAATTCATGAATTTTGCCATTTATGTCATTTAATTTTCAGGGGATTCCCAGTTTGGTTGAAATATGTGCCAGGAATTAGTTTTAGAACAGATAATGCTCCTTTTAAGGTCTCATTTCCTTCCTTCTATATTTTCCAAATTATTTAATTACTATTTTTTTTAAAAATATTTTTTTCTAGTCCTTTTTCTTTGTGTGTGTCATGATGGTTTAATGTATGTATTGTAGGCTGCCATGGAAACATTCACAACGAAGATAGTGAGTATGATGAAATCAGAAGGGTTGTATGAGAATCAGGGTGGTCCTATTATTTTATCTCAGGTAGTTAAGTCACTTGGTTATTCTATTGCTGCAGCATTAAAGTAAACAGTTGTTCATGCAAGATTTTGTATATGTCAATATGGTTCGAGTTGACCCGTCTAATACTTAATGATTTTTTTTTCTTCTTAAGTTCTCCAAGTAGTTACGGGTAAATGTTAATATGTTTTTCTAATGGAAAATCAGTAGGTTTTAAACATCCGAGTACACTTTGCATAAAGTTTAACCCGCTTGACCTATTATGAAGTGTTTTGTTTTTATATAACCCAGATCAGGCTGTTTAGGTAGATGAGTCAAAATGGCTAGTAAGTACTGTAACCATCGATCGTGATTGTAACAGATTGAGAATGAATATGGGCCAATGGAGTATGAATATGGAGACCCGGCTCGAGCCTATTCAAAATGGGCAGCTAAGATGGCGGTGGGCCTAGACACCGGAGTTCCGTGGATCATGTGCAAGCAAGATGACGCCCCTGATCCTATGGCAAGTGGTGCATTCTATTCACTCATGTTTCCTTTTGTCATTATATTCAGCCTGTTATTGACTATTTTCCTTCTTTATGTTCATTGATAATAATAATGTTGGATTCTCTATCCAATGCACATGGCCACCTTTTTGCCTTGTCCCCAATATAATATTTGCGAAACTTTTTTATGATTCACATTACAAAGAAGTAAATCTTACTTCGATATTTACAGATCAACACTTGCAATGGTTTTTACTGTGACTATTTCACCCCCAATAGATATTTCAAGCCAAAAATGTGGACCGAAGCGTGGTCAGGATGGTAATTCTAGTTCTTGACTCATCTTTTCATTTGGATAATTTTAAGCGCTTTGTCATTTTTTGTTTAGTTAAGCTCTTGTTTTAATGCAGGTTCACTGAGTTTGGAGGAGCAGTTCCTTACAGACCAGCTGAAGACTTGGCATTTTCCGTTGCTAAGTTCATTCAAACTGGTGGATCATTCATAAACTATTATATGGTGACTCTAACGTTCTGTTTAATTTTCTTAATTGTCCCTGCTTGATAATGTCAGCTACAATATTGCCATTTTTTCTCGTGTTTTGACAGTACCATGGAGGAACCAATTTTGGCAGGACTGCAGGTGGCCCGTTTATTGCCACAAGCTATGACTACGATGCCCCTTTGGATGAATTTGGTACGTTCCAAGTTTATTAGTCTTGTTTGATTAGTAATCTTGATTTATAAGTCATATCTGTAATTTCATAACGGAAGGACTGGTGATAAAACCTGCCATTAGCTTAAGTAGGCATCATGTCACACATGCAATAGAGTATGATGTTTTATTTACCCATGCACATGCTTTTCCACATATGGATATATTAAATGAAGCAGAGTTATTGTTCTATATGTAGGACTAAAAAGGGAAGCAAAATGGGGACACTTAAAAGATCTGCACAGAGCAATAAAACTATGTGAGCCCGTTTTAATAAACGGAGACCTTTCTGTTATCTCACTTGGGAACTATCAAAAGGTTTAATATCTTGTATTCTTCATCCCATTTACTTTTAATCACCCTTTCTGAGTACTAAATGGGACTGACCTCTTACATAGCTACGTTTATCAATTATTTTTACAGGCATATGTTTACAAGAACAAAACCGGAGGCTGTTCTGCTTTCCTTGCAAATGATGACAAATCTGCTTTTGCAAAAGTGAACTTCCAGAATCAGCATTATAATCTGCCTCCTTGGTCCATCAGCATCCTCCCTAATTGCAAGACCACTGTGTATAATACAGCCAGGGTAAGAATGATCGTATTGAAGACTTAGATAACTTCAAATGGCTCTAAGTTTATATAAATATAAATCATAATGTGATTAACAGGTAGGTGCGCAAACCACATTAATGAAAATGACTCGAGAACCGACAGGATTTGCTTGGCAGTCATACAATGATGAGACAGAATATTATGATGAGGATACCTTTGGTACAGTTGGATTATTGGAGCAGTTAAATGTGACTAGAGATGCTTCTGATTACTTGTGGTACATGACTGAGTAAGTTTAACAAAATCTTTTTTGGAGTATATCCTTTAGATAAGAGGTGGCAAGATGAGAGAATGGATATCGGTCAAAATGCAGATTTTTGTTAGAAGTGGTTAAAACGGGTCGTTCGAGTTGGTTGACCCACAAACACATTATTTCTCCATTTGAAAAAATTTCTGTAGCCAAAGCCTTAAACATGATTAGAAATGGTATTGACATTGTAACTATGTAATAATCCAAAATTTTGAAAATAATGATTTATGAAGTTGGATTATAAAGACACTATTGGGTGACTTTTGACCCCTTCCAATCTATTTCCTTTTTATTTAAATTTTTTATTCGCTTGTTTGATATAAATTATGACCCAACTTGACTAGTTCACAAGTAGGAGATAAGTTCTGTCACTTGTAGTTTAAAATCTAACAAGAGAGTTTGCAACGACAATCTAATTTACAGGCTTTATTTGTCTTTTGTTGCAATCAGTGTCAAGATCGACTCGAATGAGCGCTTCTTGATAAGGAATGAACAACCCACACTTACTGCCTTATCTGCTGGTCATGCTTTGCACGTTTTCATCAACGGTCAACTATCAGGTGTTTTAAGACTTCATAGTTAAGAAAAATGCAGAGTAACCATATGATGTTTTTGGGAGATCTTACTGTATTTTATTCAACAGGAACCGTCTATGGAAGCCTAGAAAACCCAAAGATAACTTTTAATAATCCTGTCAATCTAAGAGCTGGGCTTAACAAGATTTCGCTGCTAAGCATTGCTGTTGGTCTTCCAGTACGTTCATTGATCTGCCGTGAACATTTCTTTCCAAGATTCTAAAGCATTTCTCAAAACTAATATTTATTTTCATTGATCTTTCAGAATATTGGTCCACATTTTGAGAGGTGGAATGCTGGTGTTCTCGGTCCTGTTATGCTTTCTGGTCTAAACGAAGGGAGGAGAGACTTATCGTGGCAGAAATGGTCTTATAAGGTCTAAATTTCTTGATATTCAGTGACTCATAGTCAAATGTCTCTATTGTTATTAACTTTCAATAATTGATCAGGTTGGACTTAAAGGCGAAATTCTAAGTCTTCACTCGCTCGGTGGTAGCTCATCCGTTGAATGGGTTCAAGGTTCTTACGTGGCTCAAAAACAACCGCTAACGTGGTATAAGGTAAATGTTTCTAACCAAATTTCACTAAGCGTCACTTTGGTTTCCAAAAATTGTTCTTTTTAGTAAAATGTTTTTTGTTAGACACTCAAATATTAGATTATCCGATTAGTTCATTACAATTTTAAAATAAATCCAAATACTATATTTCACAACCCATTTTGTTATAGTTGTATATCATATACGAGTACTAAACAAGCCTTTGAAATGACTTTTACGTAATGGAGCTCTTTTTCATCTTTTCAGGCGATTTTTGATGCTCCGGCTGGGGAGGAACCTTTGGCATTAGACATGAACAGCATGGGTAAAGGTCAAGTATGGGTAAATGGGCAAAGCATTGGACGTTACTGGCCAGCATACAAGGCCATTGGTTCTTGTACACCCTGTAACTATACAGGTTATTACGACGAGAAAAAATGCCTGAGCAATTGTGGTGAAGCGTCACAGAGATGGTACACACATTTCTGGATCACAAACTTCTAATCACTCTCTCCAAGTTGTTGATCTTTAATCATCACATCTGTTTCAGGTATCATGTACCTAGATCTTGGCTAAATCCAAGAGGAAACCTATTGGTTGTGTTTGAAGAACTAGGAGGAATACCGTATGGGATATCGCTAGTTAAACGTGCTATATACAGTGTGTGCTCTGATATCTACGAGTGGCAGCCCTCCCTGAAGAACTACCAGATGCAAGCTTCTGGTGAAGCGAAGAAACCATTAAGACCAAAAGCTCACCTTTCATGCAGCCCTGGTCAGAAGATTTCCAGCATAATGTTTGCTAGTTTTGGCACCCCTGAAGGGGGTTGTGGCAGTTTTAGGGAAGGTAGCTGTCATGCACATAGCTCATACGACATTTTCAACAAGGTATGCATTCTAGTTTTCTAATCATTACCCTACAACTTCTTTGATCAAGATCTTTAGTATTGGCATAATTGTCTGGGAAATTTTTTAATGAAGTTTTAAGATGTTTTCGGGTTTTGATCTATATGTAGGTCTGCATTGGCCAAGAATCTTGTGCGGTGGCAGTATCACCTGAGGTATTCAGAGGCGATCCATGTCCGAATGTAATGAAGAAACTATCAGTGGAGGTCATTTGCAGCTGATTAGTTGATAGTTTAGAATAGCTTGAAGCTTTTCTGATCCTTTTGCAGGGGTTATTTTTGAGATATACATGTGTTAGGTTCTTTGGTGCTTGTGTTGGAAATTATTTAAGATGACCATTGCTTTTGCGAAGGGTGAAGTTGTACAGATATGCAACACACCATTTTGGTCCAAAAGCATTAGTTTTGAAGAACATTGTATATAGAAACGGAAACAAACGTTTCAAGAATGTCTCTTAAAAAGAGCTTTGTTTTCGAATGGTAATATTAAAGACGCACTGAGGCCGATAACAAGCCCAGATGCTCAAGTTGATCGTGCTTGTCATTTTGATCCTCCTAAGGAATGTGTAATAGATGTCGGCCTTTCGTTTTATCTTTTATATAAATGAAAAAGGGAAATGATATATCCTCTAGTATTTGAGGTATCATACTAGAAGTCATGGGTTGAAACTTGTTTGTGTGCGAGTGTGACCTCACAAGGATGGCTTGACATTCACTACTCATTTATCCACATTTCATTTGCATTGCATCCACATTCCCTTTTCCCGTCGAGTCCCATTGACCTTTCAACAATGTTTTTGGACACTTGAGAGGACTATGTATGCACATGACTTTTTTTATACATGAAAAAATGAAAATGAAAAACAGAAAAAGGAAAAGAAAGAGTTACTAGAATGTAGTAGCTAGTAAACTTGAAAGTGTAGTTTGGTGGAGTTCGAAAGCAACACTAGTGGGGATTACACTAACACATGTGGAATTCAAATCATCATATATCATATTAATTCATCGACAAAAAAAAAAAGAGCATCTTTTCCCCATATTTCTTAAGATATATCTCCGATTCTAAATATCTTCCTCCTCTTCTCTTTCAATATCCTTCGATATCCAAACCACAAACGCTATAATCTCTCATTATACACACATTTGTATACAACTTTTTATATCAATCTATCTATCTATCTATCTATCTATCTATCAGTATATCCCAACTATGGAAATCTTTCTATTTCTCTCATTAATTTTCTGTCTGCTCTTTTTCTCTCTATACCACATACGCCGCAGGCAGCTCCGGCCCCTGACCACCAACATTGTCCCTATAAACTCCAACGATTCGAACCCTACTGATTGCTTCTTACTGGAAAAGAAAGAGAGTGAAGCTTCGGGGGCCGGAGATCATGTGAAGAAAAAGAAGAAGAAAAGAACGAAAAAGAAAGATGAGACTTTGAAAAATGAAGATGGAAAAAGAAATGAGAAAGAAGAAAAGGAAAAGGAGTTGGTGTGTTTATTATATCCATTCACGTCAACTTCAAGTGCAACACAAAGGAAGATTAAACAACAATATGATCAACTTGTTAAGTCTCATGATTCTGCTAATGGATTGACTCTTCTTCAGGTTAATTAGACCCTCCGTTAGAAACTATATTGTAACTTTATTATTGGCTTAATGTTAGTTGTTTGGGGTTAGTAAAGGTGAAAATTTTTTGGTTAGACTTATATATGGATATCTTTTGCTGTTTTGGAAATCAACTAGGCTAGGCTAGGCTAAAGACCATGTTTGCATCTACATATACGAATTATCTCATTTGGATTCTTGAAAGAATTACTTGAAAAACGACTGCCAACACCTGCTCGCACTCTGTTACTCTGAAATAAAATGATCCATGAATGATTGGCCAGTTTGGCACCTTCTAAATATTCACATAGTATTTGATTCTTAATTCAACTTTTCGTAACAGGATATTTTTTTGGGAATGTGTTTTTGTATCCTTTATTTGTGTTTGGGGTAATATTAGGGAAACCATGAATGGAGCAACAAAGGACGGCTTCATAACAATTGTATATATGATTAAAGTTTTAGTTATGGTTGAGTTGGGTGCCACCCCAAATACTAATAATCATGGCAATAGTAATTAGTAAGTGACTAACTGACCATGCCATGTTGTCAGCATTCACTGCCAAATACTTTAGGGCAAAAAAAGGGTCTGCACAGCCTTATTACGTCAACTTGAATGCTGAATTCCTTAATACCCTGGACATCTAAAGCTGGACATTCTTATCGTATGTGCAGGTTGGACAATTTGTGAAGTGCTTGATTGAAGCAAGAGATGAGTTAAAGCACAAGTATGTGATAAGACGTAATGCACCTCTTTTTGTCGTATGAAACATGTATAGATTAATTAATCATCCATATTTTATCTTTACCGTCTCCGTCATCTATCATCGATTTTGGCAGAACATAATGGTAGCCATCAAAATGTTAAATTTTGAGTTATGGTCATGATAGTAATGTGAATTTATCGTATTAATATTAATACCTTTGTCAATATTGTTATCAACAGGTCTGAGGTTATCCGTAGGAAGTTTACCATTACAAAGGCTCTATTATTTAAGGCAGGCAGGTCTTCATTTGACCGATATCATCAACAGGTTTTAATAGAATAAATACTACTGTCTCAGGATCTAACCTCTCTAGTCATGTGGGAATGTAAAATTCTGTTTGTTTGTGAAAAATAATGTGCAGATATACAAGCTAGAGTTAGAACAGAAGAGGATAGAAGAGGACGCATCTGTATATAATTGGCTTCAGCAACAACTTAAGCTCTCACCAGCTTACAAGAAGGTAATCGATCCTTGAGTACTTTGATGGTTTTGTGCGCTTAAAGAAATAATTCTTTAAACGAGAAGATGATCATAGAAAACGAATCAGTTTCATTACCTGCAGACATACATTGATCTGATAAAGAAAAAATATATGACAGTCATGAATCCTGCCATTTACACAATGCTGTGTTTTGTTTCTATTTCGGGTCAAACAATTAATGTTGCCCTGAGTATTCACATTTACAGCCCTAGATTCCTTCCTTTGAATAAACAGGGTCGTTACTTAAAAAATTTAAAAGAAAACAAAGAGTGCTAATGGGTCAACCCAACCTATGATTAATTCTCCTCCCTCATCACTCACTCGCTCACCTGACTTTGACTTGCGTACAGATGCTTGAAATTGGTTCTTATATGGACTCTAAGCCAAAATTTGATGAAGCAACAGAGGATACTGATATTGACATATCTGATATTTCTTTCGAGGAGCTATTAGCTCAGGAGAAAAAAGACTCTTTCTGGTTAGATTTCCATCAAAAAGGTCTCTGAACCTCAAATCAGTTTATGAGCATCTCTTGCTAACCACTCTAATTTCACGTGCAGGCAAAAGAAAGGGAAGCCCAGATCAAGGCCAGATTGATGGCCTCTTTTGGCAGACTTGTTACCATCCAAAGCATGCACCCGTGTAGGAAATCTGATGGCTGGCTTAACGTGATTGTTTAAGTTAACCTATAGATTACAAGGCTTTATTTATGTACCTTAACATGATTATTTAAGTTGACCGGATATATTTTTGTTTTCGGTAGCAGGAACCTTGGTTAAAGCTAGAATCATAGAATACAATGAGTTGCAACGTCGGTACCCCTGCTATGTCTACAGATTTATGCCCTTTATAGGTTTTCTAAATTATTTCGAGATCCCTAACACACGTTACTTCTCTAGGACGTATTAAGAGTGTTTTGGCAGGAAACTAGGAAAGACAGATTGGATCGACACGCAATTTAATACCCATGGATATATATGATAGACTGGAAATTACTAGCAGGCATGTAAATAAATCGCAACAAACGATCTGTAAACTTCGGCTGAAGGCCCTCTTGGTAAACAAGTAAAGTTCGTATATAATTTATGTCTGAACAAAAAAAGGGAAAATTTATAAATATTATTTGAAAAGAGAGAACAAAACAGGCAACATACAAACCAAAGCCCTAAACTAAAAACTAGAAAATTAGGCAATCATTCCTTTTAATACTAGTATGAATGTCATCTAACAAAAGATTACACCCCCCATGCCTCCCAAATGCAGCTACCGCTTCATTTGTATTCCTTGCCATTCTCTTCTTCCTCGTATCTTTACATCAAATCAGTCTATCTTCACAGATGAGTAGATCTTACGTACAAACCATAAACACGCATAAAACCCGATTGTACCCGTCAGCACAAAGAAGGCGTATGAAGCAATCGACATGTAGCCAAAGTATAAGATTCCAGAAACCAGTTTTGTAATTTCCAACTTTGTGAAGAAGTAAAAGATGGAGTAAAGGAAAAGATACAATGCAGATGAACCAGCAGTAAGGTATGCCCTCCACCACCAATGGTAGTCTTCACTGCACAGTTGGAAGTAGCACAAAACCACAGTTATCTCGGCACAAGTGATGATCAAAATGACAAACACGATGAACAAAAAACCAAATATGTAGTAGAACTGGTTCAGCCAAATGGAGGTTAGAATAAAGAATAGCTCAATGAAAACCGCTCCAAATGGTAGAATCCCGCCTATTAGGATCGAAAAGACTGGTTTCATGTACCAAGCTTGCTCTGGAACCTGTCTTGGGATCTTGTTTGTTTTTACTGGATCTTCGACTATGGGTTTCTTGAAACCCAAGTAACTGCCCACAAACACCAAAGGTACGGATATCCCAAACCATAAGCAAACAAGAGCAAACATGGTCCCGAACGGTACTGCTCCAGAAGATTTCTCCCCCCAGATTATGGCATTGAGAACAAAGAAAATGGAAAATAATATACCTGGAAACATGAATGCAGTTTTCAGTGTGTTTCTTTTCCACTCGGTACCTTTGAACATTTTGTATAACCGTGCAGAGGCATACCCACCAAATAACCCCATGAACACCCATAAAAGAACCATAGCTGTCATGAGTCCACCACGGTTAGAGGGTGACAAGAAACCTAGTAACGCGAAGATCATTGTTACTAATGTCATTCCTAAGATCTGGACACCAGTTCCAACATAAACGGAAAGAAGCCCGGACTTTAAAGGAGCCCGGAAAACATCTCCATGAAGGAGTTTCCATCCGGTTTCTTCTTGTGCTTCATCTTGTGAGTCTAACTGATTATAGTTGGCAATGTCTCTGTAGAGTGTTCTCATCATGATCATTGCTACCATTCCCGAAAGGAAGAGGACTATCATTAGGGAGTTTATGATGGAAAACCAGTGGATCTGGTCATCGTTCATAAGAAGGTAGGTGTCCCAACGTGAGGCCCACTTGATATCACTCTCCTGCACACATTATTAGTTAAAAGGATAAACTAATAAGGGGAAAAATATATACCATATAGTATGGTGGAAGGGCATTGGATCATACCTTGAAAGTAACATCATATGTAAATACAACCTCCTTGTCTGTATCAACTTCCTGTGGTACTGTGCTTCCTTGAATTATATTTTTGGTATTCTGATTGCATGTTGTCAGTTGAGGGTTCTTGTCATCCCATTCCTTGTACTCGTGATTGATACTGGCAGTTTGGGGGGGGAGGATTATTTTCTCAATAATTACAGTATGACATCAAATCAATAAGACAACCAACTTTGATGTAAGTTCAAATACCTGTTTGGGGTAACTTCAAATCCTACAATTCGAGCAGCATCAGTCTCAAGGTCCTTGTGATACATGACTCTGAAGCTCAAGTGATTGTTGATGAAATACTTTTCTTCTTTGCTCTGGAGAAGTAAATGAAAGATTAATTTCCTGCAACTCTGAAACAAAAGAAACGGTTGAGTGCAAAATTATGCACACAAACTCACCCCAGCATAGTTCCCTTTAAATCCTACACGAAAACCATGTTCGTATGTGGTTGACTGACTACCATCCCGTCTTTGTCTAAGAACAGCAACTGGGAGGTTATCCAAAATCCTACATTACATATCCAAGAAGAGAAATATAATGCAATTAGGATCAGTTATTCATAAAAATGTTCAAAACCATAAAATATCCTATCCATCTGAGATGTAAATCATCAAGATGAACTCATGAAAGTATTTCAAAAGAATTACACATACATGTTAACTCGGTACTCATCATCAATTTTTTCCTTGAAGTTCTTTGCAGTATGAGCATCAAGCTTTACTCGACAACCAACCTTACATGGGAGCTCCTCCCTCATATGAAACTAAAACGAAAATCAGAACTTTAAATCAACTCTCCTTAACAATTAAAACCCATATCAAGTATGCGAAGAGGTGGTAGAGCAAAACCTATACTCACAGTGTAAACTGAATTCTCTATACGATCACCTCGAAGCACCTCTCCCAAGTTTTCAGCACTGTTCTGAATGTGTTTGGGCTTACAGTAACTCAAGTAATAATAGTCATACGGAAGCTGGGTCTTAGTAGACGATAGCTTGTTGACTTTTACTTGAAGAGGATCACCCTAACAGAAAGATGGATACAGGCACTTAATTTACCATATTTACGAATAATAATGCTTATGATATACATCTAAAAAGCAGATCAAAAAGAAAGAATAAGAAACTGCTAAACAGCAACGAATACAACACGTAATTCTCCGATTGTCGTATTTGGATATTAAAGAAGAACGGTCCGACGGTCATTTCATTTCTCATGAAAATGAAAAGTGTTTATTATCTCCCGAAAAGCATCTAAAAACGCCTTCTGTTGTTATCATTATCAACTTTGTAAAACATAAAGAGTAGCGCATTTCTGAAATAAGAAAAACAGTTGGAAAAGTATAGAAATTGTTGGACTGGAAAGCAAAGTTACAAACTAGAAAAACGAGTTAGATTTAAACAGGGTTTTCGTTTATCAGGTTCCCCATTACTGTTTCTGTTGGGAAAACTAGCTACGGTTTCGATTGCTTCATATAATCTATGAAAATGAAAATGTTATCAATCGGTTAATGCCTGTTATTACTGGTTTTCGCTTCAAGAGCTATCTTTTAGCTCTTTGATAATTTTTCACTATCAGTAGAAAACCCAAAACCCTGGATCCAAACCCGATCCATAAGCCAATACACACCCGTATAGTATAACCAGAGCCTAGATCCGAAAGGTATTTGCATAACATGTATGTTGATCCAAGTAAAACTGAATCAATCTATAATGATATTCCTTATATTATATATATGTGTGTGTAAATATATGAAATCAGATCTAGGGCAACACAGGGAGAGAGAGAGAGAGAGAGAGAGAGAGAGAGAGGTACTCTTAGAAAATCACGAGGAGCGACACCGGGAAGATAGAAAGATTCAGAAGATGAGATCATCATGCATAATAATAGGACTGTAATTGCGATGAAGAAGCTATTCCCCTTCTTCATCGTCGTCGTCGTCGTCGTCGTCGTCATCTTCTCCGATCGACTGGCCACGGATCTCTATTGATGGACTTCACTGAGGAAAAGAGTTTGGGGTTTCGTGTGACCTTCTTAACTTGATAAATAGTGTCATACAGATTATTATTTTTCTATTTCCAGTTACGAGTATTTCTTTTCCCACTTTCCTATAATTGTGCAGTGCGTCCCTGACGGTGGATGAGTTTATAAATTTTTAATTTAGCAGTTAATACTCTATCGTATATTTAAATACGAGTCACAGGCGGTATAATGCGACGGCGATAATGATAGCGGCACGGGATGATGGCAACGGGTGGTGGTAGTGTGGCTGCAATGATGATAAATGTAAATGTATTGATATTAAAGAATGTAATTAGTTTTTCTAATGATTGAGAGTTTATGTTGTAGATTAATTTATTAAGGGTATTATAAGTATATTAGGCGGAAATGTATAACTAATAAATAAAGAAAAAAGGTATTTTGGGTATATCAATTCATCATTTGAAATTTTAAGAAAAGGTTCTTGAAATGTTTCGACTCAATTTAGTCCCAAAAGTATGAACATAAAAGAAAAGAAACGCAAAATAGTTAGATTATACTTAGAAAAATACGGCCAATTTTCGCGAAAAATCAAAATGTGCCAATCAAGAAAAGACACTTGGAATGTTCTTAAAATGATGTTAATAGATTACTATGCGAGTTTCAGGACCCGAAAAGATCAAACGAAGCGTCGATAAAAAAAAGTGTAAAAATTACAGAGGAGTACGGCTCTTGTGTCCTGCAGAGGCTGTCCACAAGAGCCGTCCTCTGCACAAAGGCCGTCCTCTTCAGGTTTCGTACTTTTGACACATTGAACAACTAGAAAAATCAAAATGTTCCAATTCAAGAAAAGACACTTGGAATGTTCTTAAAATGATGTTAATAGACTACTATGCGAGTTTCAGGACCCGAAAAGATCAAACGAAGCCTCAATAAAAAAAAGTGTAAAAATTACAGAGGAGCACGGCTCTTGTGTCCTGCAGAGGCCGTCCACAAGAGCCGTCCTCTGCACAAAGGCCGTGCTTTCTGTTGTACACCAAAAACACTCCTTTTGACGTTTTTCAACATTTCGACTCAATTCCAAACATTCCCAAGCACTATTGCTGACTCAAATAAGATCATATCAAGCGAACAAACGTTTCATAAGCTTACATTAGATAACGTGTACATTTCAACATAAGTAGGGCATGTTACCCATTTCATCACATAACCCAAAACTTTCATTTGGCTTTCAAATTTAACAAGACTAGTTACCATCACCCAAAATGAACATGATACATAACCACAAGATTCAAAACGCCAAGATTGTATCAAGAGCCAAATAGGTGGGATGAAAAAAGCCTCTAAAACAAAAGTGTGTCATTCAACCAAGAATGACCTAATACCTTCAAATGTCTTGCAAAGGTCAACTTCAAGCTCTAACCAATTCTTCCAATTCAAACACACTAGTTCCTTCTTCCGGAACTACCTATAAAAGGGGTAAACAACTAAAATATAAGCAAAGGCTTAGTGAATATACTTGCATACATTTACGAACACGAAGGAAGGCAAGTGCAAAGACTTTCACATGTAACCTATGACACCGTCATGTCACATTTACATGCTCACTTTGCACACTATCAACACATATATGGATCCATATAAGCTAAACAACATAATCATGATCATCTATCGGGGTTCTTAGGCCACCGGAGGTTCTTAGGCCTCAATAAATCAACTATCGGGGTTCTTAGGCCCTGGAGGTTCTTGGCCTCATAAACTACGCCCCACATGGGCTTAACGCCAAACCAATTACCATGCTTGGAACATTCACATCTCATGGTAATTGGCCCAACGTATACATAAAGGTATGCAAATATACTCACCTCCTCCGCGTCAAAGATAATAACGCTAAACGATCAAGCACAAGCAAGCTTCAACCTATGATCATACCGTAAAATGCATAAGCTTACATTCACAACTATGACTAGTTCAACCTAGTCACACTCAATCACTACCCTTTTCCTAAACCCAAACCCAACCCATTTGTCATTAAGTTACTTCCATTCTTAAGATTAACATTAGGTAGTTCAACCTACCATTTTCATCCATAGTTCATTAACTAGCAAAAACTCATATTTTCTCATAAACTCAAATTATCACATAACCTTATCAATTTCATAATCAAATACATCATATAACTCAATGACAACTAGGTTAACTAAGGAATTGGGGAAAAATTAACCATAATTCAAATTCTAGTAAAAACCCCCAAAGTGGTTCATCCATGAACCCTAATTTCTCAATAACAATAGAAATAAGGAAATAGAAATCAATACCTCAACATTGGAAGATAATAACTTAGATTTTTAATTCCCAAATTTCTCTCTTTTTCTTATTAAATTTCGGCCACCACCTAAAATCACCAAAGCCCTAAATTTCAAACTCTTGAATGGAGATATATTGATGGTGATGATTGTTAGGATGATTTCTAGTCTTGGATTTGAAGGAACACTTGATTTTGGAAAGAATAAAAAGGAATTGCATGAGGGAATGAAGATGAAGGTAGTGGAATTATGAGTTTGAAGAAAATAGTATGTGGCTGGCACATTTTGGGGGTGCCACGACCCACTTCAAAAATTGTGGGTATTTTACCCGCTATCTGCTAAAGTTCCAACTAAATTAACCCCATATCCAAAAATAAAATACTAGGAAATTAATTTAATGTCAAAACTATAAAAAGGGGTTAATTTCTTTTACCTTAAAATCTTTAGGGTGTTACAGTTCTCCTTGTTATAGGTAAATTGGGCGAATATATTTAATTAATGAAAAGAGAAAAGGGCTATTCTGGGTATATCGTTCATCATTTGAGATTTTGGGGGAAGGATTCCCCTTTTATAAGGTATTATAAATTAACTAGACAGATGGTGGTGATGGTAACCACGAAATGGTAGCGACAACGGTGGTGTGATGACGGCGACAACGGATGGTGGTAGTGACGAATGGTGGTGGTGGTGGCTCCAGAAACAGCTAGTGTAGTTTATTACGGTAAAAAATGAAGTTATTTTAAAAGTATACATGTTGTAAATTAATTTATTGAAGGTATTTTTGGTAAGTGCATATGGTACAAATCTAAATTACATATTTTCTTTTCTTCCTGATCTCCCCACCATCCATTGACACCACCACTACCATCCTACCACCACAACTATCATCTGTTGCTGCCACTACAGCCACCATTCGTCTTTACCACCACAACCACCATCCATTTCTACCACCATAACCACCATTCGTCGATGTCACCATAACAACCATCTTCAGCAGTCTATCACCATTGCTATTCACACAAAAAAAAGGTTTCATGATATAGTAAAAGTATATCTATTGTTTATTAATGAAAAATGTTTTTTAAAATTTTCATTTCTGACTTTTTTTTATAAAACAGAATGTTTTTTTAGAAAAATAAAATCAAATAAAAATTCTAAAAACGCATTAAAAATTCAAATAAATTACTATTATTCTTTTCTATATTAAAAAACCAAAATACGTGTTGTTGGATGGGATAGAGGATGACAAATAAAAAACATCAGATTGTTATATTCTATAATGATGCTTTTCATTTTATTTAGTAAAACTTTTTAATAAAACTCTAATTTGATCATGTTTTTTTGTTTCTCATGTTTTTGAGAAAAAGTTTTCTAAGATACAGGAGGTGTTTTTTTAAACCAATAACAAGACTTAATATTATACGAACCAAACTAAGAGTCTAAGACCTAACTTTGACACAAAAGAAAGAACTCATAACTTTTTCCTATCTAAAGTACTATATTTTTTGGTTGCTTTGCTTAAGAATCGCCAATGTCTATACAGGAGCACCAAATCTATTCATGCAGTAGATGGCAGGATGGTTACACAGGCTACATACCTATTAAACTGATACTATGACCCAAATCAGTGGGTTGAAATTTCTCCATGGCTTTCACACACTTAAGGTTCCATTACTGCACTTAAGGCAAAGGTTAACAAAAGAATCTTTTTCTCTACAACACAAGTCTAATATAAATAGAGATTAACAAGTTTTAAATCCTGCCCTAAAAAGAAACTTAAAATACAGCAACACCAACGACTCAACGAAGCCAAAGCTTATGAAGTTCAACAGCTCTATCCTACGGGGTTGAACAAGTCAGGATGTGTGATTTGAAGTTTTCCAGCTCGTTGATGACCTCATCTTGTGGCCTATGAATCAAATCAATCATCCTCCATATCTGCACATTGGTCAGAAATGGGATTTTAGGTGCTAAATTACCACACATGTACATTCATTATTGGAGGATAACATCATAATAACCTACCTGTAGTGTTCCACCCCCACCAGTGCTTTCACCATCGTCAGACACACTAACAATGGTCCATGGATCATGTGAGTTCCAGTGAAAATCAACCACCTTATCTCTGCAATCAACGGATGAGGTCAACTCATTTCATTGATTACATATGTAATAACTTAAACTTGAGAGCACAAAACTAGGGACAAAATATAACGTGTTTGACCTGCTCATGTCCACTTCATGGGTCATTAGGGAAAACGAAAACAAGTCAAATAGGTCAAAAACAAAAACAAGTGTAGAAATCCTCATAAACTCCTTAAATAAAAACATAAAACTAGTAACGGATTAAGCTACTTGTAACATTGAACTTAATAAAAAAGAGAACAGGTGATGGCAGGTCAGTGTTTTGACCCATACACCAACCAGCCCAACTTTAGATGCCTACCAGATACCTAAAACATAAGAAACTAGGTACATGTAACTACATACCTGTGCCCAGAATGACGGAACAACAACCCTGGAGCAAATTTTGAGGCGGGACCGGAACGTTCGCCAATCTGGATATGAGCAAACATGTTTAAAAGTTTTAACACGTGAAATAGAAGAGATATACAGTCAAGTAAGCAATGAACAAAAGCATGTAAGACAATAGTTTTATATTTTTTAAACTTTCTAGACTGCTGATGATATCTTTGCAGAGGCATTGTTAAACTTCTTATACATGAAATTGTTTGCATTTAAATTGCAGCCAAAACTCAAAATTACACAAACTTGCACTCTACTAGATACACGTGATAAAATCAACTTTTCCCCAATATCCTTTATATGCAGGATAAAATAAACTTGTGCCATGAAAGTGACATGGTTTCCCACCTTATTGTGATCCCAAATGTTCAAGACACCATCCTCGGCCGAACTTCCAAAGATAGACGATTTGTCAGGAGACCACTGAAATACATTATTTAATTCGGTGAATAAGCATGAAGAAATCAGTATGGTGAAAAGGGTTATTTTAAGTCACGTAAACATTAATAACCTGCACACAAAGAACAGCGGCGCTGTGGTTCGTAAATACATGTACAGGTGATCCAACCCCATTAGAAGTGAGACTTCGGCGATCAAACAAGCGAACAGTATTATCAGCCGACCTGAAAGATAATATAAAGTAAACTTTCAAGTTCCGAACCTACCTTAGTTACCTCTTAGCCTGATTCCATATGAATTACCTTTTAGGTCACTTTATTCAATCAAGAAATAAAGGCCCTTTAAAGTTTTGTTAAGGCAAACCCAAAATAAAATAAAAAAATTTCAATAGGTGTCAATAAACAAGCCTAATGCAATACATAACGGTGCGTATGTAAAATTACCCTGTCAAAATAAAATTTTCATCAATGGGGTTCCAATCAACACAATGGAGATCAGCGTCATGAGCTTTCTCAACCTGCAAAGAAGCATAAAGTAAAGTTGGAATAGATTTTAAAATTAAAGTGTTAAAGGTATAACAAACACAAACCATGCATCAATAACAATAAAGAACTCACTGAAACCCATCAGGGAGAAAAAAAATTAGATGTAAAAATCACCTTGACAACTGGAGAAAACCCGGTTCTCGCATCCCATAGGATAAGACACGAATCATCACCAACGCTACAGAATTCTTGTGCACTTCACCAGAAATGATGTTAAAAAATCTAGTTAGCAAAGATAGAACTCCCATAAATACTGGATAGAATATTCAGAAGAGGGAGTTGGAGGAGGCGAGCAACTGGTCGACATAGGCAACTTTTTAATAGCAGTCGGCTCAACTGCAAAAACTTTTTTGTTTAATTTTTGAAAATACTTATGCATAAAATATGGCCACAAAAACTATGTATATAAAAAAAACTAATATCAGTTTCGCCCCATTGAACTGTTCTCTTTTTAGCTACTTTATTTATTTGACCCACTTGAGGTTAAAAATAACATATTCTGAAATGACCCATTTAGAAAAATTGAACTGGAATGTACCTGAAAATCATGGTTACATCATAAAAAAAACAGAGGCAATTACCTAGAAGGACAGAACTGCACATCCTCAACAGTGTCCTGGTGCCCTTGGAAGACACCTCTTGCTTGAATTTTAGGACTCTCGGTAGGTTTATCATCACCTGACTTTGGGCTTTTACCACCATTAGATCCTGCCCCAGAATCTGTTGCCAAAGTCGATATATGATCCTGAATACTCCACAAGACAACTGACTTGTCCTTGCCTGCCAAAAAAACAAAATCAATTAACTATTGACTAAAGTAATTATTTGAATATATCTGCTGAATTAAACACCACAACTATAAAAGGTGACTTTGCAAAAGAAATCACTGCAATAATCACCTCCAGATAGTACAAATGGCTCGCTTTGGCACATAGCTAGAGCAAATTCTGCATTTTCTTGGTGACCAGTCAGGATCTGAAAGGTAAGGAATAAAAATCAATCAACTTTCTGCCTCGAGACTCGACACATAATGAATTTAATAATATATGATCCTAGATGACCAATAATATCCGCACATCCACATCACAATAAAAAAGAATTTTGAGTGTGGCAGAAAGAAAAAAGAAAAGAAAGCAAAAAGATGGTGATCATGTTAGTAGGGATACGTAGAAGATGAACCCACCAGATCAGGATGAGACTCAGTGGCTCCCAGTACAGCATGGCGATTGGGCTGAGCTTCAACGTCCCAGATAAGTACCTGGTTTAATAAAAAATCATAAACAGAGAAGAATAGTCATATTGATTTAACTATGTCTCAAAGATGGATAGAAATTCAAATTGGAAATAAAATGCATACATCAGGACTGTCTGTGTGTGTGGCTACTATCTTGCTATTCTGAGGAAGCTCCCGGATGCGGTTTACCTTCACGAATATAGACGACATCACAAAATTACAAATGTTTACAGAATAAGAATTGCAGCAGATTCAAAAAGTTAATAGGATACATAAATTGAAAAACAACTGTGGTTGACAAACTAACTATGAGAATAAAAGACCATCATCAAAAAGAGAGAAAATAGGAAGACACAGTCAGATTGCAATGAGTGTTACCTCCCCAGGATGGATAATGGTTTTAAACTTCTTCACAAATGGAGATCGTGCTTCTTCATTGAACTGCAGCGCCAATGCTCATTATTAGTCAAATAACAAAAGATATAAAGACTGAGAAATCAGAATCTGTTACTCATGAGAGAAAAAAAAAAACAATTAACTGAATTGCACTAAATGTCAAAACTATTATAGCTTCACCTGTGCAATGTGTTCAGCAGCTGCAACTCTTGGTTTAACAATTTCACAATTTGCAATTACGAGTGTGTTTGGAACACTCCCATCAGTCTGCAGAAAGTAAATTAGTGTGAATTTCAAGTTATTATGTTAGATTTCAACATACAAGAAAGGAGCTTCATTCACCTGTTCGGAAAGATAGAGTCGTTGGCGATTCTTGTAAGTAGCTTGCTCTAGTAAAGGCCCCCATCTATTAACAAATCAAACGATACATTGCCATAATTTTACGACAAAAAGAAGAAAAAAAATAACAAATAAATAAATCACTACATTAGAGTATTCACACTGCTATTCAACTTTAATAATGAAAAAACATATCTATCTAAGCAAAAAAATGTTACAGAAATGGCTTATTAAAACAAATTATGTTTGGCTATAATAATGTTAAACTAACAAATGCTGAATTAAAACGTAACCTAATTAAGTACACCAGAATTAATTAAGAAGTAATAACCTAAGTAACAAATAGTGTGTGTTGAACAAATTGATAGTAATATATATATACTCCATTTCCATTTACTTAGTACAATAGATAAACTTGAGAAAGAATGAGAGTAAAATCAGTGAAATATTATTTAGAAGAAATAAAAAAAGGAAACCCTAGGTAAGGGACGGACCGGCAAGAAAGAGAGGGCCAAAGGAGGTTGTGGTTAGCGAGCCAGTCGTAGAGAATGGGGACCAGAGACTTCCACTGTGTGTACCGCTCGTTCACCGACGGCTGACCACCTGCTCCTCCTTTCCCGCTTCGATCCTTCATCTTTCTCTTTATTTCTTTGTGTGTGTGTTTTCTGTCACTCACTCCAAACTCCACTTGCACCGTTATGTATGAGTGGGTCTTGGTGCACAACCTAAACCCTATGGTTTAGGGGGTGTTTGGCCTGGCTTCTCTTCTATGGCTTATACACTATGCTTCTACTTTACAAACATTTTCTTTTGATACTCGTATTTTATAACCTTGTAAACTTTGAGTAATTATATGGTTGCAAAAATTTTACAAACAAACTTTTATATACATAACTAGATATTTTATCTCGCGCGATGCGCGGCTAGTTAAAAAGGTTATTTTATGCATTAATAAATAGCTATTCTATAGGCTTATTATGTTGAAATTGATTATGTTATAGTTAATGATTAATTCATAGATTACTCTGGTCATCTTTTGTCTTTTCTGACATGTCGATATCACAGTCACTAAATCTACCATAGTGATTACACACCAACATTTAACCTAAGATATTTTGATATCATCAACAAATCAAATGTAAATCGATAATGTAGCATGATATCTATATATTCATCAAACGAAATAATATAGACAAAGTAAAAAAACTAAACATGACAAAAATTTAGTCATATAAAATACACATAAATACAATACGAATAAGTAAAAAACTAATAAGATAAATAAAATAAAATCATTATAGTTTTTGCTTTTAGTTATGCTGAAAAGATGGAGAAAAATTCTTATGTAGTGAGGGGAAAAAAAATTTTAAACACAATTAGGAAATAAAGTATTTTATCTCCAACAATCAAGAAATTCATTCGTAAAACTCAAAATAACTACTATTATCATTATAAAATAGACATTTTTTTGTGGCTAGAATAACCAATTTTGGTTAAGGTTTCGGCCAAGAGAACGAAGGAGAAACAACAAAATTGTTTGGTCGTGTATAACCTAATAATATTTTTAAAAAAATTTTAAAATTTGATATAGTCTTCAAAGTTGTATATATTTTAATAAATAATATTATTTATGTCAAATATCATTGCCAATATAATAGATGTATTGGACGTCTTCTTATATCTTAATATGGGTTTTGAGTTTTTTTTAATTTTGTATATATAGTTTTGATTTAATATTTTATGTTATTTTATAATAAAATAAATTACATTGGTTTGAGAATAAATAGAGGTTATAAGATAAATTTTGTAAAAAAAGTATGGAGTGCCACGTATGATACAATCCTATGTGGCAATGTTCAAAGCTAGCTTTAGGTTGAAAGAAGGATTTAAAAGGCTAGGATTTTTACTGTTTTAATATATATATAGATTGGTATACGGCAGAAGAATAACTTTATAAATTAAAAACCAATTGAAAAATACTTCATGATTATGATAAATTAACAACAAAGAAAACTGTGAAACATAATATATGTATAGATAGATTATTAAGAATAACTTTATAAATTAAAAATCAATTGAAAAATACTTCATGATTATGATAAATTAACAACGAAGAAAACTGTGAAACATAATATATGTATAGATAGATTATTATAAAGGGCTATGTAATTTGAGGTGACAACGAAGAAAACTGTGAAACATAATATATGTATGGATAGATTATTATAAAGGGCTATGTAATTTGAGGTATACGTGTTGAACGTAATATATATAGTTTGATTATGAAGTGTGTATAGTAAATAGAAAATGAAAAAAAAGAAAGAAAGAAAAGGTACTAAAATATCATGGATTATGAATCATGAATTATGAAGTGTTTATAGTTAAAATAAAAAAGTTAAAAAATGTCATGCGATGTTAGTCGTGATTTTTTATATATGTTTGATTTATATAAATATAAATTATACATATATATGCTTTTTCTATATGCCATATTTAAAATTTAAAATATATATATAATTATATTATATAATTTAATGAAAGTCCATTAGTGTGAAAAAAATATGGAGGTGCCACGTAGGATAAATCCTATGTGGCATGTTTAAAAATAATTTTAATTTGATGTGGATGACTTTAAAAAATCAGGATAACTATTGTTTTATTATGTATATAAATAACTTCCATCAATTAAATCAACTTCCACTCAATATGCCACGTGTATTTGTATAAGTTGATTCGTAAAATGTTTGTCTAACTTAGAATCCTTTAAACTGAACGGAGTAGCTCGTTCTCCCCATTTTTTTCGTCCAGAACGCCCCGGAACGCCCGATCTCGGTCCCGGGGGGGGGGGGGGGGACGTTCCACTTACTTAAAAACCGTGCCCATTTCAAAATCGAACGCGTCGGAGGGCTTGGCATTTAGTGTCTTGGAAACCGAAAAAGCAGCTTTATTCATTATTTATATATACATTTCATATATATACACACTATACATATACACATTTAGTGCCTTGGAAACCGAAAAAGGAATGCCTTAGGGGAATTTCTTCACCCCAAAGGAATGGGAGAATGCCCCTTATAATTGATAAGGGACACTTGTCATGCAAGAAGTGGAGGAGGGGTATTATCTTAACCTTCTACTCCTTTTAGTCTTGTAAACTTTACTCTAATGTTTAGACTAGTTTATAGTTTTTATTACAAAGTTTAGGGCTTGCGTTACAAAAGCTTCTTTAGGAATACTTCTCAAATTTGGCTTATATAAGCCAATAAGCACAAATCATAAAAGCTAAAACAAACACCAAAATAGTTTATTTGTAAGGATAAAAAATCAAATAATCTAAATGTCTTTGAGGAAACCTAAGTCAAACACCCTTTTAGTATTGTGTTTCCATTAGTTTGCAATCGCATATAATAAACTTTCACTCCTTTCACTCATATGTTTATTTTTTAAAGCTTAATTTTCTCATCCCTTTTAAATTCTGTTTCTCTCTTTAATCTTTCATTTTCACCTATAAGTTTTATGATATTGTAAATTACAATATTTAATGCTTATATTTTTAAGCCTATGTTTATGGATTACTTTGATATTTAATCTATATAGTTTTATTCGTATGGACTATACATTATAACTCATATAGTGTATAACTGTAATAGACTAATGTATTAAATATTTGATATTATTTATTTGCATAAAGTGGCTAAGCCATCCGTTCTACATACATTTTATTAGTGAATAGCATATAGCGTGATTTAAAACAAATCAAAAGATTAGAATACATTAGTTTTGTACGAGTATGGTACCCGTGCAATACGACGACAATAGTGGGGAAGGCGGTATAATGGTGTCGGTGATGGTACTATTGGTGGTGGTGGTGTCAAGTGGTATAAGTTGATGTAATTGTGATAAGATAAATTTTTAGAATATAAGGGCTTACGGTGTTAATTATTAAAATAAAAGTTTAGAGTGTAAACTATAATTTATTAAGGGAAAAACATAAGAAATCAAGGATAATTATGGTAATTCAGAGGTAGAATTACCTAATATAAAAATAGACTATTTATTTTATAAGAGAGTAAAGATAAAGATTTTGATGCTCATATTCCCTTTGTTGAATGAGTGTCTCGATTATTGTCTCCATACTTGTTTTATTGGAATTAGGTATTTATTTTTGTATGTTGATTTTGCAACTCATTTTGAAAGTTGATTTACTTATGTTTTACAAAGCAACATGGTTGGATCAGTGGTAAACACCTTTGCCTTTGGAGACTGAGGTCATGGGTTCGATCCTCATCCCATGCAAAGGTTGGAGGGCATTTTCTACCATTTAGGTAGAAACTGGAAGCAACCTCTCTACTTAGGTAGATGTAAGGTCTGCCTACATCTTAACCTCCCCCATACACCGTCGAAATATTGGGGCTCAAAACCCGCAGAAGGCGGCACTGAACAGTTACTTACTTACCTATTTACTTATGTTTTACAAAGTTAAAAGTAAAACACACATATGTGTCATACGTATATTTAAGTGACAAAAACTAATAATATAATAACGAATACTTGCACAATGTGATAATAGTGGTGACGTTGTCTACCCGTGATGTTGACAACAACGGGTAATGTCTATAACTGATGTAAGAAAAATAAATATTATGAGGTTATATAGATATTTTTAGAAGTAAAACAGTTAATTGATAGTCTAATATCAATGATGCTAAGTATATGAGGCATTTTCAGTTTTATCTAAGATATTGAGTTCGATCTTCAGGATGACAAACTATGAGTTTTTTCCTCTTAAAAAGTAATTAATGTCGAAGGAAATAAAGTAAATATAATTTATAATTTAAGAGGCAATACCAATATTTTTAATTTTTAATATTAAAAAAAAAAATAACTTTCAACGAATTATGTAGAATTTTTATTAATTGTATAGGTTTGTTCATTAAAAAAACATTATCGGTCATGAAAGGTATCAAAGTTTTGTGAATACGCATTTGAACCCACTTTTTGATGCATCAACGATTTCCAACATTTAAATTAAGAAAAGAATTTTCTGTGTGAAAAAATAAAATAAAATTACACCGCCGCTTTTAAAGCTAGATACCTGGTATTAAATAATTTAAAAATTCCAATAATTTTCTTTAAAAATTGTATGAGAAGGAAAAAAGAAAGACCGGTCTCACACGCCCAACTTTCAACCAACAAACAAACTTTTGTTCGATATCATTCCTTTCTTTCTTCCTGATTTCAAATCATTCAACAAATCTAATCGCTCTGTTTTTCTACTGTTTATTTTACTTCAAATCCATGGGTATGCACTCCAATTCTTTTTGTTTTTTTTTTTTTTCATTTTTATTTTATATAATCATCATATCAGTAATAATTTTGCTTATAGAATTGAATTTATTTTATTATTATTTTCAAGTTAAAACCCTAGCCTTGATTCATTTAACAATCACTAGTTCATTGAAGTTATGCTGTAAGTTATTGTTGATTGATACTTTTCTCTGTTAAAGTTTTTTATTACTCAATATTTAAGCCTGCTGTTTATTTGATGAGTTACTTTATATTTTTTTAGCCTGATTTGTCGACTATGTATCTATCTGTCTATCTAACTGATAATAATGTCTATTGGTGGATCTACTTAAAAAAACGCATGGAACTATGTAGCTACCACACATTGAAAGTTAAAACCGAAAACTAGAAGGTGTTGACTCAAACGTGTCGTCTTGCTTGCTTTACTGTTTGAGGTCCTACCTAGAATTTGGCTCACATTTATAAGACAGAAAATGATCGCCGAGGAAATCATTGAGTTTCCGCAATCCCGCGGCATTGACTTTGTGCCATGGCCGTTTGTTTGAATTGCAAACTTTGAGTGTAACATCAATGAATTGCAAACCTTTTGAAGCTTGAAACATACCGATAATTTTAACTGAACAGTTGAAACCAATCATCGAATTTGAATGTTTTGTTTAGCCTTAAATGAGAATTGACATGCTTGTGTAGGATTTACTTGAGAGTTTGTAATAAAGTTCCTTGCTTTACCAGGTTTTTGTGCCATCACTAATTATACTATAGTAGATAATTATTTGGATTTATTCAAAGTTTGATTAAAATGCCAAACTTTAGATCATGTGAATTTATGCATTCAAATTGAATCGTATATATTTAAGTGATCTCAGAAGCTTAACATTGATCTGTTCCAATTCGAGGGACCATATTTCACTTGTTTTAATCATCCAAATGATCATTTGTTTCAGATAAAGAAGCTGAGTGTTGCTCCACTCACCTCATAGACGGGGATGGTACATTCAATGCAGATGGACTTCACAGTTTTATCAGAAAAGTCAAACTTATAGAATGTGGACTTTCTTATGCCGTTGTTGCTATTATGGGTCCACAGAGCAGTGGTATGTCTCTTTTACGGTATCCAAAGGTGAACTTTGTTCATGTTTCAGACGCCACCCAAAATAATGCATTATCACGAAAATTAGTTGATGTGTTTATGGAATCACTTGTAAAATACTTTATATGCAAGTTCTGACTTCTGAGTTCTGACATTATGAGTTCTTTACAGGGAAAAGTACACTTCTAAATCATCTTTTTCATACCAACTTCAGGGAAATGGATGCTTACAGGGGAAGGCATGTTTCGATTTACCTTCTTATATTGTTTTATTGGCTTGCACCTTACTCATATTCCTTCATCCTAATCAGGACTCAGACTACCAAAGGTATATGGATAGCAAGATGTCCTGGTATTGAACCTTGCACCATTGTAATGGATCTTGAGGGTACTGATGGAAGAGAGCGAGGAGAGGTTACATTTGGATAAAGTTTTTTGCTTACTGCTATGTTTTTGTATACTAATCGTTTGTTGTATTTAGTTGTGTTTCTCATCATTTTTTGCTCTTATTATTAAGTATTAATTTTGTACAGGATGACACCGCATTCGAGAAGCAAAGCGCCCTTTTTGCGCTTGCTGTTTCAGATATAGTGCTCATAAACATGTAAGATTGCTCATAATTCCAATTGGAAAAGAACTTTGTCTAGATTTATGTTGTTTTACTGGATTAATTTGTGTTGCATAGGTGGTGTCATGATATTGGGCGTGAGCAGGCTGCAAATAAACCTCTTCTGAAAACTGTATTCCAGGTATGTATTTTGCGTCTGTATTTTAGTCAATTGTCTTCGTCTGTTTGCTGATTTTGTGGTTTATATTTTCAGGTTATGCTGCGGTTATTTAGTCCTCGTAAAACAACTTTAATGTTTGTTATACGTGATAAAACAAAGGCAAGTTTATTTGAATAACAGGTCCAGAGCAACTTCTTTTTACACTGTGTAAGGATTATATAATCTGATTGAAGTATATTACATTATATCTGTTGCAGACACCTCTTGAAAATCTAGAGCCCGTCTTGAGGGAAGATATCCAGAAGGTTTTATTTATTTATTTGTCTTTTCATATATATATTATACTTCATTTTTGTCATGTGATAAGCTAACCAATTGGTACCACTTATGTTATTTGCTCTAGATATGGGATTCTGTTCCCAAGCCAGAAGCCCACAGACATACCCCACTGAGTGAATTTTTCAATGTAAGTACTTAGGATACTGTACTCTGACTGTCTTTTTTAATTGTTTCTTGAGAAAGAATAAGATGCCCATGTAGCATATTAAAATTTCTCATTAATGGGTTACCAGGTTCAAGTTGTTGCCCTGTCTAGTTATGAAGAGAAGGAGGAACAGTTTAAAGAGCAGGTATGGTAGTGATCCATTTTGGATATCCTATTGACCTTTTGACATCTTAGGTGATGGTAATGCTATGATATAGTTTCTAAATACTTTTTGGGTCTTGGAAGGTTGCTAGTTTAAGGCAGAAGTTTTTTCAATCTATTGCACCTGGCGGTCTAGCGGGTGATAGGCGAGGAGTTATTCCCGCTTCTGGTTTTTCCTTCAGTGCACAGCAAATCTGGAAAGTTATTAAGGAGAATAAAGACCTTGACTTGCCTGCTCACAAGGTGATGGTGGCAACTGTACGATGCGAAGAAATTGCTAATGAGAAATATTCTTCATTTGTTTCGAACGAGGTAAATATATTAGTAATTAGCTTTTCACCTTCATTTCTGCACATCTGAACTAAATATGTGTCGCAGGATTGGATCGAGTTAGAAGAGGCTGTGCAATCTCATCTTGTCCCAGGCTTTGGACTGAAGCTTAGTGGACTGCTTCACAAATGTTTATCCAGGTAATTAAGTTTGATTTGGCAGCAAAGTGTGATATCCAGATTCCTGAATCCCGATGTGGTTTTCACGTTTTTCTATTGTTTGGTATCAGCTATGATGAAGAGGCGACTTATTTTGAAGACAGTGTTAGATTTGCAAAGAGAAAACAATTGGAAGAGAAATTGACGCAAGTAATATTTTTGGTTGACGCTTGTTAAACGCATCCATGTTTATATACCTGTAGCATTTTTCTTATTGGTCGGCACCTTTATTCAGCTTGTTCAACCAGCGTACTTGTTGATGTTGGAACACATACGATCTGAGACACTCAATAACTTCAAAAAGGCACTTACTGATGCTTTAAATGAAGGACAAGGGTTTGCAGTGGCTGCTCGTGACTGCTCTAAAATGTTCACGAAATTATTTGATGAACAATGTCAAGGTATGGGTGTATGGCCATCAAGTTTCATTTGTGATTTTTTTTTTCCTTACAGATAACTAAAATATAAAGTTTTGAATCTACAGATGCTGTTATCAAGCAAGCCAAATGGGACTCCGCTAAAGTAAGGGATAAATTTCTACACGATTTAGATGCACACATTGCTGAAGTTCAAACTGCCAAACTATCTGAAGTTACTGATCTATATGAGGTAATAATAATTATTAATTTCTACTATATAAGCTTCGAATTAAGCCATAGTTAATCATTCTATGCATTGTTCTGCAGTCAAAATTAAAAGAGGCCCTCTATGGTCCTGTGGAAGCTCTTCTAGAAGGCGCTAGTGACGATACTTGGCCCGCAGTAAGGAGACTTCTTCATCGTGAAACCGAAACAGCTGTCAATGAGTTCTCTTATGCACTGTCGGGTTTTGAAATGAATGAACAAGCCAAGGAAGATATGATTTTAAAATTGAAAAATTATGCAAGAGGAGTAGTTGAAGGGAAGACAAAAGAAGAAGCTGCCAAAGTTTTGTACCGCATGAAAGAAAGGTACTATATGCTTTTGCAAGTATGGAACATGTCATGTCTGTATTACTATGACTCATTGCTATTCCGTCAAATCACACAGATTTACTTCCATATTCAATCATGATACTGATTCAATGCCGCGAGTCTGGACTGGAAAGGAAGATATTCGAGCTATAACTAAAACTGCCCGGTCTTCTGTAAGCATATATAATTTTTATTTGTGAATCTATCACCTTCAATGTTTGATATTGAACCCATTAATATTTTAACATGTGGCGTATAAGCTTGTTTACTCAATTGTACCTTCTTCAGTCTTTAAAGTTGCTTTCTGTGTTGGCTGCCATTCGTTTGGATGAAGACACTGATACAATTGGGGATACGTTAGTCCTCACACTAGTGGACCCAAAGAAAGGCACTAGTAAGAGTCATTCGGACCCTTTAGCCTCAAGCACATGGGAAGAGGTATCGTGTCTGATTATGGCATACATTTTTCTTTTTCTACATGAATATTTGGATTTTATATTGAAATTTTGACCATATTCAGGTTCCAGCTACCAAGACACTTATAACCCCTGTTCAGTGTAAAAAATTGTGGAACCAATTTCTAACTGAAACTGAGTATACAATTACTCAAGCTACTGCTTCTCAGGTATGGGTCTATAATTTTTTGACTGCAATTGGTGATTTCTTCTGTGTTATACCGATTTTTTTCAGTGGATTGTGTTTGTCTGAATCTATAGAAAAATTGTATTAAGATAGGGTGTGAAGGTTCTGACTGTATGTTTGTATGTATGTATGTATGTATGTATGAGTCCTGCTTGTTTTATGTTCTGAATGATAGTAAGTTACCGTTTTTAACCTTTGGGTGAGTTCATGTTTTCTGCTATCGTTTTCAGGAAGCTAATAAGCGCAATAACAACTGGTTACCACCGCCATGGGCAATTGCTGCCATGGTGGTCCTTGGGTTCAATGAGTTTATGACTCTCTTAAGGTTCTTTCTATCTTTACGTTTCTTCACATTCATTGATTTGAATTTCGTTATCATATGAAACCAGGCTTCCCTAATTTTAAATTATATATTGCAGGAAACCTTGGTGGGTGCTGTTTATATTTGTGGGTTACTTGCTTCTTAAAGCTTTATGGGTCCAGCTAGACATTTCTGCTGAATTTCGCAATGGCCCAGTAAGTTTGACTTCTAAGAACTTGACTTTTTGGTCTGATAAGTAGACATGGGGTGCTGTATCCGTGTTGCGGAACTGATTGTCTTGTATAAAGTGGTCAGAATCATATTACCAGCAGTGATAAAACGGCTGAAGAAAATAGTGTTAGTTAATTAGTAGTTGTTGGAGTATTTGTCAATTATGATTGCTTTAGGTAAACCAATTAATAGATGGACCATAAAACGACATGTATGCATTCTATATTGAACTACTAGTTGGATAATAAAATTATGTATATATCCATATAATAAAATTAGAAATGCAAATGAAACAGATGTAAAATTAAAATAGCGGGGAGATGGGTAACTGTTAGTTTACTCTCAAGTAAATAAGATTATCCAACACTAACCATTTTCTCTTATCAGTTATATAAAAATGATCAGAACTATTTCATTCAAACACTTCAAACTGATAATCACTTCTATATCACACGTCTAAATAGGCAACTTTTTATTTTTGTTTTCTAATTCAACTTTATGCTGTGTACGTTGCAGCTTCCCGGAATTCTTGCATTGTCTACCAAGTTTCTTCCAACAGTTACAAATCTTCTTAGAAAACTAGCAGAAGAAGGGCAGGCGCCTGTGAGGACCGAGGCACAAAGGAATACTACCGAACCACCACAAGCAACGACGATCGTTCAGAGTAACAGTGGTTTATCATCAACTGCTTCATCGGAGGTAATTACAGAAAACGAAGCCGAATACAGTAGCCCATCAAGACATGATAAAGATCTTTAAAAATCTGATAAACCACTTTTGTATGTATGAAAAACTTGTCCATGCCACCGGAAAATCTAAGTTAATGGGCTTAAACTTGTGATATTCAAGAGGGTATAGAGTTTACTAGAGCCGTGTATTTTGGCGTTACCATGTAGATCTTGATTTTGGTCGGTCGTCGAGATATACTGAATTAAGTGAAACTTGCATTTTAAATGTCAAGTTTAGAGTGAGTTTGTTGTATAAGATGGGAATAAAATGGTTGCATTTTTGATATGTTCAATGCTGCTTGTTCTTATTAGCTTGTGTTGGACTGTGCATATGAAGAGGCATAACGCCCATGTTTGTTTTAGATTAAGTATTAAATTTGGTCACAATGCTATAGTTAGTATAAAATGATATTACTTCCGTCAATCTGTTAGTAACATAATACTATAACATGATGTCACCAGTTTTATAAAGGCATTGAATAGAACAAAAGAGAATATGTGATATCCTTACGTAAAGAAATTCAATCTATACAGACTCATAACATCTATCTTTATAAATTTGAAGAAAACCCATGTTCATGTTCATGGTCACTCATGCTTCCTCTGGACAAGCCTCTCAGCCGTTGCCAGAATCGTTTTCTCTTGCCCATTTTCAGAGGAGCAGAATTGAACTGCCTTCGGAATGATGCAGATTCCAAACCCTCTACACTTTCTATTGTGCTTCTCAAATCTGTGGCCGATAATCCAATCTTTGAATCATAGCCACTCATTTGATGAAGAGTATCAGAGTGACCCATCAGTTCAAAGTCCAGATCATCACGGCTACAGCTTCTTGAAGTTGTTTCTCTCATTTCGTCAAACTCGTTGCACACAAGTTTCAAGGCTTGAACCACTTCACCCATGAATGGGCGGTGTGATACTTCTGGTTGCACACACATTGATGCAATGGCCGCAACTTTGAGTATACTATCAAATGGGGTGTTTGAGTTCATGATGACCGGGTCAATAATTGATTCTAGAGCTTCCTTGTTTGTGAGCAGTGGTCTAGCCCAAGCTACAAGATTTTCTTGGCCTGGTGGTTGCAATAGGTCCACTGGTTTTCGGCCTGTTAAAAGCTCAAGTAGAACTACACCATAGCTGTAAACATCACTTTTCACCAATAGGTGGCCAGTCATGGCGTATTCCGGTGCCAGGTAACTGTATAAAAGGTAGCAGCATAGAATGTCAACAAATGATGGCAAAAAAAGGTCAAACAAAGAGGCTAAGAAATATACCCGAAAGTTCCCATGACATGTGTTGATATGTGCTTATGGCCATCCAACGCTGTTCTAGCCAAACCAAAATCTGAAACTTTAGGGGTGAAATCTTTTTCAAGTAAAATATTGCTTGCTTTGAAGTCACGATGTATGACACGTGGACTCGAATCTTCATGTAAATAAGCTAAACCGCGAGCTGCTCCTAGAGCGATCTTCATTCTCGCACACCAGTTCAGAGGAACGATCTTGTCAATACCTGAATTGAAAATTTAGAGCTCATGAAACATACTCTTTTTTTCCATCAATTCAAGGACGTGTTTTTTACCATGTAAATGAGACTCAACACTTCCATTGGGAACAAGCTCATAAACGAGACATCGAAAATGAGCATCTGTGCAAATTCCAAACAATTTAACCAAATTTCTATGGTGAAGACGACTTAGCATCTCGACTTCAGCCAAAAACTCACGACTGCCTTGCCTGTCATCTCGCTTCAGAACTTTCACAGCAACATTCCGTTCGTCTTCAAGAACACCACTATAAACAACACCAAAACCACCTTCTCCAAGTATTCTACGGGAGTCAAAGTTGTCTGTGGCTCTCTCAATCTCTCTCAAACTATAAATTTTTGCTGTTCCGGTGTATGCAGCTAAACTTGAACCAAATGACATCGAGTCTGAGCTTTTCCTGCTTCCAACTATCAATGATTCTCCAGTACCTAATCAAGTTGGAGTTATTATCTATCGATAAGTTTTGTGTCTTGGTTCAAATTGTATACATACATATGTGTATATATATATATATATGGTAAAACGAATAGAGTTTACCGGATGGTTTTGATGACACAACTGCATGACGGTTCCTTTCCGCTCGGGAACCAGAAGAAAAACATCCACATTTCAGAAACAAAAGCCACAAAGCTCCAACAAGAACAACAAAAGCCGTGACAGAAGACAAAATGACCACAGCGATAATGCTTCCGTTTAGTTTACTTTTATCCTCCTTTCCATTTTTAGGTACGTCAACTCCAATAGGTTTAAATGGCAACCCTTTATTATTGTTGACAGAATTAGTTTGATCCACTGTTACATCAGCATTTGAAGGAATTGAAGGTGGAGAAGGTGGAAGACCTAAAAGCACAGATCAAATTCAAAACCACAGATAATCAAGCTTTTAAAGTTCCCCAAACTTGTAGATAATAAGAACAAGAGATAGTGAGGCTGTAAAACCTGGATATTGAACGTTCACGACCTCATAAGTTCCAAATTGGGTGGTGTTTATGAATACTTGTTTCTTCCAGAACTTTTGATATATCGAAAACGCAGTGGAGGGATCAAAGTTTTGTTTTAGGGGTACTAAGTTGACAAGAACAATAGTTTTGTCAAGCTGCTCGCCGGCAGCATTGGCTCCCATTATCCGAGCTTGACTTACATTAAGTGAAACACTGGTTGAGATTTCGTTAGCAAGTTCAGACACCAATGGAAAGAATGTATACGGGGAAATAGCGAGGCGTAATTTAACTTCAATTGGCCATACACATGCACAAGGTGACCCGGCTGGTGTGTATGTCAATGGTTGTGTGCAGGTTATTGTTGTACAATCTACAAATAAAGTTTGAAATTAGCCCTATAATATACATGTGCATACTGCATTAGTATCCTAATTCAACATAAATGATCAAGTGTTACATATTATATATGAATAACATGATTTATGAGATTGCATGCGTTTGAATACCTTGAATGACTTTTGACCCGTTTCATAATTAAGCCTATTTTTTCAGATTTTAGCCACTGACCCATTGGAGAAACCAAAACTGACCAATCTATCAGTAAACTGGTAGAAACTTCACCCTTAGTAAACTGACATATAAATACCTTCATTTGGAGGTGGTGGAGGTAGCGCAAAAATTGGAGTGGGTGGAGGCTGTGGAGCAGGCGCGCTCTTTGAGAATGAGTAGCTTGATGGAGAAACTGTAGGACCTTGAACATGATAATATCTTCATTAATATATAATCAGCATTACAGCCATATAACAAGTCATTGATCTTATAAAAGAATCTAAACTTTAAAAAGCTTACTTACCAAATCGACTTGTTGGATCTGCGGGTGATGGTGCAGCACCTTGTGTACATATTCAAGATAATACCAAAGCTTTAGAAATCTTTATACAATGACGTGTATCGGGTTATTTTCAGTAAGGCAAAACTGACCTTGTGGGCTGTAAGTTGGTGGTTGATCTTGATAAGATGGTCTAGGTGCAATATGGTTAAATTTTGTTCTTTCATGATGATATCTGTTAAATGAGATGCTAGAAAAAGGACTAAATCCTCGTTTCATCCATTTTTTCGCACGATGCTTGGAGGGCAAATGCTTGTCATAGTGATCGGGAGCTAAAGATTGATCATTGGTTGGGGTCATCGCCCGCGAAGCACCATGATCTGCAGAAAGTGGTCCCAATTCAAATTTTAAATTGTTTTACAAGTTACTTGAGATTTCAAGATTAATGTGTATGCATAAGTATTTAGCGCAAACAAATGTACCACGTATGAGTATTTGATTATTTATCATGAAATTATGAATAAACACAGTGCTTGTCCTTCATTAGAGATCAAGTCTTTTGGGTTAGAATAGGACTAATTTGACTAAAAAAGTCAAGCTAATTGATGCATTTCTAGTATATCTGATAATGCAACATTGACTTCACAAAACAACCTAATACATACCATTTTCAATTCCAAAAACAACAAGCTGATATCATTTGAGTTTAAATTTTGATAAATGGTTTGTTAACAAACCATTCTTGTCAAATTATTGATGTCAAAGTAGGTCATTTTTCGATGACAATTAGTCAGATATGTATATTTGTTAGGTACAATATAACTAAAAACAAAGACTAGAATACAATTAAGCACTGAATGTTCCAAAAGAAAACAAATCAGTTAGTTATATAATAATACTAAAATACAAAGTAACTAGTAGTATGAGAATAAGGGAATCAATTAAAAAACTCTACATATTATTTTATGAAACAACAATTCACAATATCAAGAATTGACATAATAGCATGAATCAAAAAGTATAATATATATATTTCACCAAATAATCTAAAATTTCAAGAAATATTTTAGCATTTTAAATAAGCTGATCAAGAACATAATATTGCCTTATATTACTCAAGAAAGTATCCACGAGGCCCATTTAGCAGTATAAAAGAAAAAATTCATAAAGATTTTAGCAGTAAGAACAGACAAACCAACTTACCTGCAGATCTAAGACCCAAAGAATCAGCACAAATAAACAATACCAAGAATGTGATCAACTTAAGAATAACTTGAAACTCCATTAATAAGCATGCCCACCAAACACACAAACAAAAAAGCTTCAATCTTTGATCATCCCACAACCAAGAATTGCATTGAACACTTGAATTTTACAACCCATATCTCATAATCAAAAAAAAAAGAAGAAGCCAAATTTGTCTACTTCATGCAAAAATGCTCCAAGCTTTGTAGTTGCTATTAATAGAATTATGATGTACTTTAGCATCTATAGTTAAAGGGTCTTTGAATTGATGAATTCTTGACATCATGAAGACAAAAAAACATGAACATTGAGACCATTTTCACATAAAAAGCAAAAAAGCAAATGTGTTTTATTTATTTAGTGGTATGAAAGTAGTTCTATGACTCTATGAGTGAGGAATTGAAGAGAGAGAGAGAGAGAGAACATTAATTAGATACTCGTATATATTTGAGGTTTTCATCATTCTTCAATATGTAAGAAAGATGTTAGTTGAAATCTAGAAGGTTTTGTATTTTGAGTAGTGTTTTATTTGGTTTAATTTGACTTTTGTTGCCTAAACACCAAATGTTCTGTGATTATTTATTTCATTATCCAATCTTTGAAAAAGTTGGTTTCTTTACCTTTCTTTTCTCTATTTCCTTTTTCTTTATTTTGATATTGATATGTGATTAATAGCATCACTAAAGCCACCATGTATATTGGAATATTATTTATTCTAGTTGTTTGTTTTTTTATATTTTTAATTTTGTATGTCAAACAAACACTAAAGTATACCACAATATAATATAATACATAAATAAATCTAAAGACCTTCATGGTAAATGTCAAGGTCATCATAAGTTTTTCACGCACAAAAATTTTATTCAATAAAACTAAAGCTATCTTCTATGGAAGTGTCTTTAGATGTCATTAAATATTTTTTTCAGTTGAATTTTGTTTAAAATTAAAATTTTTTTGAATAATGTTCTTACCTAAGAGTATGCCCTTACATATTATTACTTAATATATTTTGTTTTTAGTTTGAGGTAAAATGATATGTAAGAATGTTTGTAATGGTTGGAGATAAAATTATAATATTTGAAGGATTTATAAGAATTTATAAGAATATGATATGACAACGGACACCTAAAGACCTTTTTAGTATTGAAAATAGCCTAATAGATCTTAGCATATCTAGATCGTGGTTTAAAAATAGTTAAGTGATAGCATCAGTGTTGAATAACAAAATAAGTTTGGTTTACTTTGATAATAGCCTTAAATTTATGTCATTTTATATTCTTTTTTTATTTTTTTACAACCAACTAAATGTACATAGTCCGAACACCATGTACTGTAACCGAGACTAAATGTTAACGTCAACTAGTCAAACTTAGCGCAGAGCTCAGCCTTATTAGTCCCACGATCAAAGGAAAACCATCAACTTGAATACAATGACGAATTAATTTTTAAAACCCGGTACTGGCTCAGACTCAAACTTGAGTCTCCCTAAATCCACCATCATTTACAAACTCCGACGCCAATCCTTCTATGGAGGTATTAACGAATTTACGGGTTTAATCATCTTTGTTATAATAATTTTAACTGAAAGGATGATTTTTCCTTTAATGATCAAGACCTCAATAAAGTACTTCAATAACCATCGTTGATCCATCACTCCTAATATTTTTGGGGATCATTAGCAATATTATTGGTTGATAAAATTTCATTCAATATTTTCGTTTGTAAATTATTTATTATTCTCATAGTATATGATCTATACGTAAATGTTTGTACTCGATAAAGTTTATGAATAATTTATTTTTATTTTTTGCCTTTCAGAATTTGGAATCAATCGATTCTATAATCTAGAAGGTATAAATGATTATTGAGTATTACAATAGCAACAATAATATCTAATTTTGTCAACGACTAGGTATAAAAAAAAAGTGAGGTGTACGTATATAGTCATACTTTAGAGAACTGTTTTCAAAAACTTCTACCAAAAAAGTGTGTCAAAGGCATGAAAACATGTGCGTATGTATGTATAAAAGAAAACGAGCATGGTATCCGCACGTTGCAGCGAATACCATTGACAAGGCGTATAAACAAAATTGCAGTAGAATACATGTGTCCCTAATTTCACTGGTGATTTGAGTCTCATGGAGACGTTTCGCAGCGGTGGTGGTATTAAACGAAGGTGGAGGCGATAGACGGTGGAGGCGATGGTTGGGTTTTGAGGACAGCAGTAGAGGTGTGTGTATTTTTGTGGCGTAAAGAAAATAATAGGGAGAATAAATAAATGTAGGGAATAAGGGAAGGAATAATGAGGGGTAAAGGGTAAAATCACATGTTTCAAATCTTGTAAACTTTGATAATTTTTAATAAAGAGTATAGATATAGATAGTATATGCCACAAGGAAGAGAAAACAAACATGCATATGACATATAATTAAACATGATTTAAACGTATAAGCATATAAAACATACATAATATATGGGCATATCAATTTGGATTGAGATCCTCTAAAGTTGAAAACAACTTTATAGGGTAAAGTTGATGATCTTGACCCTTGAATTAAAATCAAGGGTTAAGATTTAAAAGTTACTTTTAAATTTTGACCTTTGAATTTAATCTAAAGGTGAATCCTTTAACTTTACCTACGAAGTTACTTTCAACTTTAGAGGATCTCCATCCTATCAATTCTCTATTAAGTACACTAATGATTAATGAATGATTCTTGTCGAATTTGTAGACCACAAATTCAACAGCCACAAAACCTTCGAGGTTATATGTTTCATACCATTTGTACAGTCTTAATTAAAGACACTTATGAATAATTTTACGAGTATAAAAATGTTTGGAAGAAAAGCTTTTAGTTTGCAACTTTTATAAACATCAACACCGAAGGAAAAGATAACAAGCTCCGAATTATAAAATGTCATCGAACTGGTACTTTTAAGTTTTGAAAAAAATTTGTTTAGTTTAGTTTCTTTCCTTAATACATTCGAATGAAGTGTAAAGTTAGTTTATAAACTGAAAATACATTTGTATATGTGACATTAAATACAAATGATTTTAATACATCAAGTAATACATGCTCTTTGAATTTTAAATAAAACTGTATCTACGTGCTCAGTATATTTAATTGTTTCTTGGAATAGAAAACGTGTTATGGGCACAAACAAGATCCATGCTCCTTCCTTGTACCCAAAGGGAAGAAAAATACAGGAAATGATGGGTACATACATTTGCACATTCTTTTATTGTTGAAAGCAAATTCATAATGCTTTAAATGCTTATAAATAAAGTTTGAATTCAGTATGTGTAGATTATTTGTAGAGTTCACCTCTTTCAAGTAGTTATGAAAAATTAATCAATTATTCAACTACAGAATTGCAAGTAACACACGTGTCACCAATTTTTTTTGGGATATCATACATACAGCGGCTGTACGTATGATAGGTACAACCAAGTTGAAAATCAAGGGGCATTTTTGATACATATATAAATTAAAGGATAAAAGTGTAAAATCAAGAAGCATGTTTGTGTATGTAGCACCTAAGCTTGGGTACAATTTGCTGTACCCATCATTTTCCCTTTTTTTTATACAAATATTCACATAATAATTATTATGTGATTGTTTCTACATCTTTTTCTAGCCATATCCCCAAAGATTGTTACGTATACCTTGCAAAATCCAACCTATGAGGTTTTTGTATAAATGTCGAGACCATCACAAATATAGGTGCAACAAAGTGTACATAAATTACTTAAGCGTTGATAAATTAACTGAAGACTGCTAAATTTGAAATCTACTTTTTGTATAAATGTCGTGACCATAACAAGTATAGGTGCAACAAAGTGTACATAAATTATTTATGCATTGATAAACTGAAGACTACTAAATTTGAAATCTACTCCCTAGCTACTTCATCTTATAATGGTCCATCCTTTATTCATTTAATAATAAATTTGCATTATATATTCGTTTGATACATACTTTATAAAAGTGGTGACACATGCCTTCAAAAACAAGTTTTCTAGATATAAAATGTTTGAATATTAAAACAATGCAATCTTCTTTTTAGAATCTATGTAAATATCCATCAACGGTTTTTTCAGAAGAATTGATTGAATGGATGACTAATTGTTGTTGTTAAAATATCACTCTCTTAAAAATTAAAACAACTTCAAACTTCATTATTATTCTTTGAAGAGATGCAATATGTTATGTCAACGAGTATATAAATAAATTTTTTTAAAGATGATTTGTAAAATACTAAATATAAATTATACTTATACATATACATGCAACTAGCTCAAAATTGATCTTTTGATGATGCATAAACTTTAACTGATGGATCGAGGTTTTTTGTCTTTTTTGTTTTTCATGCCATTTTAAGAAAGAGTATACTTGGTTTGAATATATACTGTAAAATTAGAGTATTTTCAAGATTGTTTTTGAATATTTATATTTCACGACTACTTTAAATATATTTGGAGTGATATTTCCACCATGCTTTTAGTCATACACCACGAATGTGTACAATTTATTATACAATGTATATGTATAATATATAATGTTTTATATGATTAAAACTTGTTATGAACAATATCATCTTTATCTATCTAATAAAAGGTTTGAAACTGTGACATTTTGTGACCTTGACGTTTAATCACCACACCATGTAGGTGACGGTTTAATGAATAAACTCATGTTAATACGAATCATTTCTACTATTCAAAGAAAAAAGAAAGGATTTAGAGGAAAATGTCCCATCAAACCGCAATGGAGGACCATCCATCCCCATTTATGTTTTTATGCTACTGTGCTCTAATTGTTTATTTTTATTTTTCCACTATTGTCGGTGGATATAAAATACAAATGTTTATCTAAAGAATGACCGATGCATATATTATCTATAACCAATGAGATTCGTGCACATTTTCTCTCCATTTATCATGTGGGTGGGGGGCTCATTTGACCACTAATTATAGGTTGAAATTAAATAAAACCCTACCACTGTACGGCTTTAATTGACCTAAATACTAAATATCTGAATCTACCTAACTTCCATCTTCATTAGGTTGCGATATTATTTTTGAATTCAAGTTACATTATAAGGACCGAGTAAGTAAGTAAGTAACTGCTCAGTACCGCTTTTTGCGGGTTTTGAGCCCCAATACCTCGATGGTGTATGAGGGAGGTTAAGATGTAGGCAGACCTTACCTCTACCTAAGTAGAGAGACTGCTTCCAGTTTCTACTTAAATGGTAGAAAAGACTCTCCAACCTTTGTATGGGATGAGGATCGAATCCATGATCTCTGTCTCCAGAGGCAAGGGTGTTTACGTTATAAGGACTTGTCATAAATAATAATCCCCATATCCCATTACCAAAAATAATAGGACTGCATATTGTCCAGCTTGTTTGCTGAAAGCCATGGGCTCATGTTGCGGTTATTTAAATATTTGGGCCATAAGTTATACTTGCATAAAAAAAAGCCCACTATAGGTTTCCACATACCGAGTAACTGAGATACTTAACTTGATTATTTTATTTTATGAATTGAAAATAGTCCTTTTATACGTAGGTAGAATAAAATTGTCTATATCTTACACTCTCCTATCCCGTTTATGCAAGGATTAGATACTGTTATTGTATATATTAATTAAGATTCAAAACATGAATTAGTTATAAAATATGAAATTGATTATGTAAAGTTATAAACATATAAAAACTTTTATCGACTGTCATGTATTCTTAGTATCGACTATCGATAGACTAGTCACTAGTAGTACCTTTTTTAGAAAATGAGAAACTGTAGTAACTTACTTGTAGAATGAAATGTAATATATAACTTTAGTCTGTCAACAATTACTTTTCTGTATAAATAATGCAACTTTTTCTGTCTTTTTAACGGGATCACGTCAACTGGAACGTAATAACTTTAAGAGAAATGCACAACGCATGGGCTTTCCGGTAGACATTTTCTTTGCCGATTTTCTCTCATTTTACCCAACATACATGTAGCTGCTTTTTGTATCCATTTTTTTTTTGTTTATATGTATGCACAATTATGATATGTATATATGTTTTTGTATTTTATGTAGCTACTGAATCGGACGTCATATTATTAACATCAAACCAAAGTACATGCTAGCACGGAACAAGCAGGCACGTATATACCATCCGAATCGGAAGTCATATTAAGCTATCCGGTACGGTCTAGTGGAAGTATTCAAGTTCGGGTATAACATCTTAGGGGTGAGCAAAAACCGAACCGAAAAACCAAAAACCGAAAAAAACCGACAAAACCGAACGAAATCCATTGGTTTGGTTTTTGTTTTCCAAAAACCGAACGGATCGGTTCGGTTTTCGATTTCATATGCCAAAAAACCGATTAAAAACCGAACCGAACCCATTATATTTTAATTTATTTTATATTTATATCATATTACATTTATATTTATTACTTATAATTTGTAAATATGTTAATATATTTAAACTTTTTCGTCTTTTAAGTGTACAAATATATATAAATTATATGTTTTAGATGAAAACATACAATAAAATCAATTCGTTTTATAAAAGTTATAACAATTTTAGTACTTAAAAAGTATAATTAGTTACTAAAAAGCATATCTATATTTTAGTTTCTATATCATAGTTTTTTTTTTGTTAACAATTGAAAATTAATTAAATATATAACATCATAAACAAAAAAGTAATTTTTTTTTTATAAAAAAAACCGAACAAAAACCGAAACCGATCCAAACCGAACCGAAAAACCGAAAAAACCGAACCGAACAAAAACCGAATCCAACAGTTTTGATTTTCTAAAAACCAAATTGATCGGTTCGGATGTTGGTTTTAGCCAAAAACCGATCCAAACCCACCCATACTCACCCCTATAACATCTTAATTAACAAGATTATTTTCGATCACCTTCATTTTGATAATAGGGAAGTGATACAAATTACAAATGGTTGTTTTGGGCCCCATTAATATTCTCAAAGGTTCAAAACTTGAAAGATGGATGATTAAACCTCTTCCTAAGCAACACCGGCCTTAACAATGACGATGACCCTTAACCAACATATATGATTTATATATTTGTCGCTTTTGGAATCCTATATCTAATTATTATTTTAGGTGTTTCTTGGGGAGCTAATTTAATAACTATGGCGATGTGGGATTTTGATTTATGTAAATTACAATTACAATACTAATATGTACATGTATCACAATTTTTATATGATAAACGTACTATTCAGTACAAAAAGTTGTTAGAGCAACCGATGTGGGCTCTTAGATTCCCGGCGGTGCCCAATGTTGAGCACGATGTGTTCAGGGTGGGATTGTTTTTTTTCTCCACACACGTTGATAATACTCCATAGTATATGTGAGGTGTTCGTGGCTGGGGGAAACATAATGAATAAAAGTCTAAAAGTGATGTATCTGTGATGTATAAAAAAATTGATGTGCGTCTATATTAGTCATTGATCGTATTTATCCCAAACGTTAATCAAAGAAATTTCAATAGTTTCAATACAGTGAATACTACGAGTACATTATATTCCTTGATTTTAAAGAACACGCCATATGATTCAATCTGTAACAATTGCTACGAGTAAAATATCAAGTGAGATAATAGTGGGGATAAAAAAAAAAGACACTCAATTTGAGCAAAACAAAAATCTACCAAAAAGGCTACTAACCTCTCTAAAAACAGTTCAATAAAAACGATAAAAGTTAGTGCAAAATCATAACCATGTGCTGCTTAGATAAAGTTATATTTTAACTTGATAAAAATGGAGAGATGTGTTGACTATTTATAAATTGAAATACCCAATAATACATTGAAAACTTCCAAATCGAAAAGCTGTTTCCACCGAATTTTTCTTTGTCATGTTATCCGCACATAATTTAGAGTTATATAGATGTGGTAAGTTTCAAGATTATCATCTGATCATTGTTTTGTTTTGTTTTGTTTTGTTTTTTGTTAAATCAACATGATGTCGAGCCATTTTGTCCAAAAATAAACATGGGAAAGGGTCTGTGTGCAAAGTCAGGCTATTTTTTCTCGCAAACGACTAGTGTCCAGCCATCTCTTACACCATGAGCCCCTAAATCCCTAATATAATACGAGTATAATTTTTCACTAAAAGAATGATTTATGGCAATCTTAGCATTGATATATAAAGTTGTATAATGAAAGAATAAATATCTAATATTAAATTTTCTTTTCAGATAGAAAGCTAGATAGTATAAACACCATATAACCAATACAAATTTTTATATAAGTGTTAATTTAAAATATTAAATCAATATAAGTTTCTTCAATTAAACACCGGACCTTTATTGAATATGAAATGGTAACCACTTATTCTTGATATATATGAAAAAAAGGAAATGATGATTGATAAAAGGAAGAAAGGAATATTGGCTCCAACTAGGAAAACAGCCTTGCACCACATCCCCCATCCATTCGCCTTATATTAAAATTAAAATAGCTATAGAGTTTATAATTATAATTATATACACACACTGACACACTCATATCTTTCTCTCTTTCCCTTTCCTGCAACCCCATCACACCAACAAATCTCAACTAACAATTCCCAGTTAAATACACGTACACTCGATCACACACGCATTCATTAATCAAAACACAACACACAAATTATCATCAAACATTTCAATCGATGGCTGAAAAAATCTACCCTGCCTCAAAACCAAACACCGGCCCCACCCCTGCCGCATCAGCCGGAAATCCTTCTTTTCCGGCCACAAAAGCACAGCTCTACAACCACACACGTCCAGTGTACCGTCCACAGCCTCGCCGCAGTCGCCGTAGCTGCTGCTGCTGTTTATTCCTATGGATCGTTTTCATTGCCGTTATATTATGTTTTATTGCGGCTATAACCGGCGGTGTGATGTACGTATTGTACCGTCCACACCGGCCGGTGTTTGCTGTATCATCATTACATGTTTCTCAGATGAATCTGACGTCATCCAATAAACTTACTACGAAATTCAACATCACTATAACCGCTCGTAATCCTAACAAAAAGATCGTGTTTGTTTACGATACGATTTCCGTTCATTTTAACACAAAAGATGTTAACGTCGGTGACGGCTCCATAACGGCGTTCACAATGGGAAAGAAAAATACTACTATTTTGCGATCAATAGTTTCGGTTACAGGACAAGATGTAGATGCTGATAAAAGTAGTGGTTTGAAAACAGATCTCAAGAGTAAAAAAAGTTTGATATTGAAAGTGCAACTGGATACTAAAGTTAAAGCGAAAATCGGAAGTTTAAAGACGAAGAAATTACCGATTAGAGTTAGTTGTGATGGAATCAAGGCGGTTGCTCCTAGTGGTAAGACGGCGACGACGGCGACGGTGTCTGATGCGAAATGTAAGGTGGATCTTCGGATTAAGATCTGGAAGTTTACTATTTGATTATTACATAAATATATGAACAACAAGGTGTGTGTGTGTGTACGTGTTTGATTTTGATTTTGAATTTGAATTACGAAACTATTTTTGCTGAAACTTTTTGGAGGGGATATATAATCTTCATTGATTATTTAGGATAAGGAATTATTGCATACTCTTAATTTGTATCAATCGATATAAGAAGAAGACCGTTTATATTTTTGAATATCTTTACCATTCATATCGTTTGAAAATTTGGTCACAATTTATGTCTTCATTACGTACTCTTATTTAATCGAGTTTAACAATGAAACATTATATACTGTATCAAATTTACAGTATATGACTCACTCTACTATTTGATGCATGTATATGACTATGTTACTCTTTGAGGCACCTAATTCCACCCATTCAAGATGCATGAAGAAGTAAGAACAAGATACATGTGCATCCGATGCATCATTGAAAGTCAACGTGAAAGTCGGGGTCAATTTAATACGCAGTACATATTTTGTTTAAATACGAGTAATTACTAGTATTTTCACTTTTTTTAAAGTCATACTTAATTTTTTATTCTAATATTTTATATATTTCTGAAAGCAAGTAGTTATAGTTAATTTGACACAAATTAACATGTATCGAAGCGACAAATTATTTTTAAAAAAAACCTTAGACAAAAACCCAAATTTTAATAAATGTATATATGATCCTTACTTTTACACTTCTTTCACATGACAACTTTACTCGAGTAAAAAGCAAATTGTCTTGACAATTTAATTGGAAACAGTAGCGAGCAAAACACAAAATGATAATAGAGTAAAATAGACAGAATAACATGTTTTATTTTAATAATCTTCATTCCATTCAATATGATATGAAAACTTTTTTCACGAAATAATTTTATTTTAATTGTAACTTAATGTTATATTTTATGATTTTATCATAACTTTGAGTTCAACACCCAACTACAAAAGTGACCAATAATTAAAGAATGCTAGACTTTTACATACGATATTAAATACTGTTGAAACTAGAATTGTAATTGTAAGTCAGTACTGTATTATGAACATCTAACTTGTAAGAAAAAGTATTAGATATATAGTGGTTTTGGGTGTGGCAGCATATAAGCGAATGGTGCAAGTCTCCCCTTTTCTTCATTTTTTCGATTAAAGACTTGTTGGAATATCATGAGATCAGAGGAAAAAGTAAGATGGAAAGGAAAGCTATAAAAGGCATTATAATGCCAAGTTGTTGGAGTATTTGGAAAGCGAGGAACGAGATTAAATTTGAAAAGGTCAACCGCAATGTGACTGGAATCCTTCAAGATATCAAGTCTTTCGGGTATTTGTGGTATAGGAATCGTACAAAGAATAAGAGCATAACGTGGGAAGATTGGTGTAATTTTAAAATTGTATAATTTGTTGTATATTTACCGCCGGCGCTTTACCGGGGTCATGTGAATAAAAGTTTACTTTTAAAAAAAAAAAAATATATATATATATATATATATATAGTGGTTTTGGGAGAAAAGCAGGTCAAATATATGCATAGAAAAATAGAAAATAATAAATAAGGGTAGTGTGACACGACATTCGTAATAAAGTTAGCGAGGCGCTATTGAAGGGAAGTAGTCGTTGTCGGTGGAATATATAAAACACGTCGTGTGATTATGCTATTACTCGTAGTATGTATTTAGTAGACCCTACAGGCAATGGCATTGGTCACGCCAATTACATGTTTCAAAAACAATGAAACATCAAATTTATTGCTTATTTCACGCCAATTACATGTTTTTAAGGATGATGAAAATGGTCTATCTTCATGTTTAGTTATGCCTATCAATCCAATAATAACACATTTCCATATTATTTTATGGCTAAATTATGTCTAACTCATGACAACTATGTCTCCTCATGACTCACATTCCTTTTATTATTTTCCTCCAATCATATCAACTCTATCTCATATCCATCCTTAAATCATTAAATATATATCTCCAAATGGTCCTAATAAGGGTGTAAAATCTTCATTTTTATTTTTATATAATAATATATAAAAGTATAGAGACAAATAGATAGATATCAATGTCAATTGCCGTTCAAGAAAAAAAATTCGAATGTCAATTAACCACACTAAAATTCCAAATGAGTTATATTTGCTTTCTATTAGAAGAATCAATTTATTAACAAATCTTCCAAGCACTCTCATGTTTTATGGCATTCCTAATTAAACTATAAAAAACAATTAATAGTATCTCCGTTCTAAAAAATGTGACAACTAGCTAGAAATCGTGACAAATCATAATTTGAAGTTATGAACTATTTATCATAGATAAACAAATATAACTTTTTTCAAGAAAACGTAGTAAAACATTCCACTTTATGCAAATGAATAAAAATAAAGTCGAAGGTTTTGGCTTCATACTTGATCCATAAGTTAGACTCTATGCATAGAATGAGTTTGGCTTCACTACTTCATATTAAAGGGAAAATTACACTTTTGGTCCCTGAACTTGGCGCGTTTTTCACTTTTAGTCACTAAACTTCAAAAATTACAAATTATACACTGAACTTGTCACTTTTTTCACTTTTGGTCACTGAGCCCAGTTTCGTTAGTCTTGCTCCGTTAAGTTGCCCAAATTCGTTAGTTTTTTTTTTCCACTTTTCGTCCTTCCCATTATTCCATAATTAAAATCGATAATCGACAAACTTCAGTGATGAAAAGTGTAATTTACCTAATTTTTTTATATATACCTCATTCGTCCAATTTTAAATGTTATTATTTTGATTTTTTCTTAGTATTTTTACTTTTAACTTTGACTCTAAACATTTTTATTTGTAATATAGTAGTTGGTGTAAATTAAATCAATGAAAAGTGTATTTAAAAATTAGTTCATTATTATATGTTTTATAACAAATTTATATAACACAGACAAAAATATTTATGGTTAAATCATAAGGCGTTATAGATTATCAGAAAAACCTACAACACGTTATTTCAGATAAACATTACAATATCTTATTTTTATTTTCGTTTATTAATAGTTAATAAAATGAATTAAAAAAAACTATATAAGTTTATTTAACACAAAAAAAAATAATTACGGTTAAAATAGACATAAGAAGACTCAAAATTCAAACATAGTCACTAAATAAATCTATCTTTATAAATAAAATTTTCAATAACAATTATTTCAGTCGTTAAAAAAAACAATTATTTCATCTAATCACACTACTGTATAGTCGATAGATAGTAAACTGTAAACATAAAAAAATGGTTTCAAAACATAATAAATGAATATGTATTTTCACTAATCGGCCAAAATAATATATAAGACCTGAAGTTGGACCGATTATCGATTTTAGTTATAGAATAATGGGAAGGACGAAAAGTTGAAAAAAACTAACGAATCTGGGCAAGTTAACGGAAAAAAACTAACAAAGTTGACGCAGTGACCAAAAGTGAAAAAATGTGACAAGTTCAGTGTATAATTTGCAATTTTTGAAGTTTAGTGACTAAAAGTGAAAAAAATGTCAAGTCTAGGGACTAAAAGTGTAATTTTCCCATTAATTATTAGACACCTATTGGCTCTTCTATGAGTACTTCATATATTGCTTTCGGTTTTAACAAATATTATTGTGAAAAGAAAAATGTTGTTGAGTGTGGTTGTCCGCGACAACGGTCCGAAATTCCAAATAATGGTCGATCTTGCATTTCACAAGAACGAACGCAAGTAACAAACATACAAAACGAGAAGCGAAATACTTCACTCGTTATAAAAACAAGTAGTAGTCGTGTACTCGTGTCACACCAACTATATATAAACTATTTATTACTCGTAGTTTTTCTATATATACCATGACTACTACAGAGAAAACAAAATTATATATGTTATTCGACTAGTTGTCAATTGGCTACGCATATCTGCAAGTGTAGACCTGTAGTTAGGCTTTTCCCAATAAAGCTCATTGTGGGTTCTTCCTAAGCTCATCATGGAATAAGTTATTGGCAGCAAGATGCCAAGAACTTCGTTGCCACTAGTGGCGAAGAAGAATTTCACCATAAAAAAAAAAAAAAGTCCAAGCTCATTTTTGGGAGGAAAAGATGTGACCTTTATGTATATGTCACATTTATATATGTATGTGTTGCTTTTATATATTATGGTTATTTTTAGTTAAAATAAAACAAGTATTAAAGTAAAACAAAATAAAACAATAGGTTTTTTTTTTCCACTAAAAATCGCCGTGCATTATCATGAAAATCATCGTACATAAATTGTTTTGTAAATCTTGGTGCATCAATTAATTAACCATAATCTAAGGGTCAACTTCTTGTACCATTTGTTTTATTTTAATACGAGTACTTGTTTTACAATACCGAACCCTTATATATTATGTGTAAGAATCCTATTTTTCTAAAGGCCTCTTCAAAACTAAACTTATGTTAAAACTTTGACACCTAAGACTTCATTTTATGTGTCATTTTCATTTTTTTTATAATTAATGTATTAAATTAAATAAACACTTTATATATACAAAATTATATAAAAAAAATAATATTAACAAAAACATATCCAATATCAAAATTAAATCCCGTACAAAATTAACACATATTTTTAAATTTGGAAAATATATATATTTATCAAATATTTATACATTTTATATCAAATATACATCTCATTGATAATTTGGTATATTAATTAGTGATTTACCTAAATATATTTAAATATATTTATTTTATAAAACCTAAAATTTGTTTATACAATTTTATTTTATTTTTTGAACTCGGCTATACCCTATACAACCTCATATTCCAATCCAAAACAAAGCAATGTAAAATTTTGATCTTTTATTCAACTAATTTTAAGTATTTTTTTTATTCGGTGTAAATTTTAATTTTTCATTCAAACTAATTTTTTTATCCCAATAATTTTTTTTTATTCTGTGGGTGAGCTAAAAACAATTTTCTTTTTATGTTTTACTGGGGTTTTCTATGTTAAAATTATTTACAATTTTTTAAAATAATTTTATTAACAGCCGCATATCGTGCGGGTAAAAGACCTAATATATAGCTATTTATCTATCTATCCATACACATTATAAAACAGTAGTACATGGATAGAAATTGTCTAACTTAATTAATTAAAAAATATAAGCAAGACAACTACATCCTAATTAACCCTAAGCTTAAATACATATATTTTTTGGTTTTCTCTTCTTGGTCCGACTAAAACCAAAAACAATTTACGACACCAAAAAAAATAGTTTGTTATTCTAGCCACCAAAACAAAGTTTATATTCATTGTTAATATAATATAATGATACTAGCTAATATTGTTTTGTGAGATTCATCGAATGGATTGCACGAAAAATTAAAAAGCTTTTATTTACTTTCATTCAAACTGAAACAATAAAAGTATAAGTTAGAAGTATTACTTTAAGTGATTAAAAATCTAACCGTTTCGGTGTTTGTTGGTAATGATCTTGAATGTTTTATTTATTTTTTAAATAATGTTTATGCGTTTAATCTGCATGCGCTTTGTGCTTTGTAACAATTCTTGCAACATGATGGTGATTTTTTAAACTAAGAGGGAGGGAGCCGTTCGCGAGATGGATAGCGAGTTCAAGGGGATGGAGCGAGTTCAGGGAGTAACGGATGCCACGATCGCGAGCTGGGGTGCAAGATGGCGAAGCGAGCTTCTAGCTCGCGAAGGGATGAAGACAAGGTTTAGGCGGTAGGGGGGCGAAGTGTAATATTTTCAAACGGTCATATGACCGTTAAGGACTAGTTGCGTAAATTTGGACGCTCCAGGGGTGTAAAATGGCAAGTCCGAGAAACTTTTTTTTATAAAAAAATTCTATATATAGGGCCGAACTTATTCTACCAACAACACAACCAAACACCATTTTTATCATATGGATCCATTATCTTCATCATCGTCGTCGTCCGAAGAGATTTCTTCGCCTTCGAAAATTTCAAATCCTTTTTTGTTTTCGATATGATCTTAGAAAGCACGTTGGGAGATCATCGTCTTCGATATGATCTTACAGAGCACGTTGAGAGACTAAATTAATCCCATCTCGACGACCCGACGGCTCAACCAACACCGATTGCCGATTTATTTTTGTAGTTTTTTTTATTTGTAATAAAATGTATGTGTTTTTATTTTATTTTATGTTTTGTTTGTTTAAATTTTTAATCGTTAAATGAAATGCATGTGTTTTCTTTACTATAAAAAGGTTGAAAAAAAGGTTGGAGGGTTGAAATGAGGTGAAGTTATTTGATTGGGTATTTGAAGAGAGATGAAAGGGTTGAACACTCGGCTCCCTCCACCCTAATACATACTATTTTCTTTGTTATTGTTTTCTATATATCATTATTGATCTTGAATGACATAAAATCTTTTAATAGTACGTGTCACCATAGTTTTAATATGTGTTTTCACATATGATTGTTGCATTTAAAAGTTTTTACAAAGTGATTTTGTTTACTTTTAACAAATTGATTCCATCTGTAATTTTAATTTGGTTTATAATAATATTTAAAACCTTTTAAATTTTACAAATTCTGTTATCAGATATGTACTTTCTACTAATAAATTTTATTTGAATGAATGTGGTGAAATTCTTAAAGATTACATATTGATTTAAAAAAAGAAAAATGAGATGTTAATCAATAGTGGTTGAAATATTATAATTCTTTCATTTTATTTGTAACTCGAAAGGTTTTAATCTATATATTAGATATTTAATTAGATTAAAAATCTTTAAATATGAATCGAAATTCATTAAATAATTTTATATGAATTGAAATCTATTAAATAATTTTTTTCAAAATCAAATCACAGATATAATTAACTATTTAAGTATTGTCATCTAAAATCCAAGACAAAATAATGCTTCATTTTTCTTCATTTTCAGCTCGACATGTTTTTGGCTTTTTACTGTGTCAATCAAAGGACGAGCGATCGAAAACAACCATGTTGATTTATACGTTTACGTGAGCTAATAGTTGACTTTTCTAAAATTGGGTTGTTTAAACTTAACTTTGAGAATTTTGTAACGTAACATGTTCTTAATCAAAGACTTTTGTATCACTGTATGTTAATTATACAATTAATATTTTATTTTTAATTTATGTATCCATAGAAAAATAAACAACATAAATATAATAATAATATGCTAACTATACAAAATTTAATTGATTACTGAATCTCAGAGTTTATCCAGTTGGGGCATAGAGAGAGGATCTGAACTCGGTGAATATTAAAAAGTTTAAAATTTAAACAACCGCACATCGTGCGGGTAAAAAATCTTGTATATATATATATAAGAGGAAAAAATAAAGAAGAAATTCTATTTAAAAGGGGATGTTTCTGAAAAGAGAAAACCGCCGGTGAGAAATAGGGGAGGAAAAAACTACATATTGGAAAAGATGGTTCACATTATTCGTAATTTTTATTTAACAATGCAGTTATTAAACATATAAAATTATAAAACGATCACGAAATGACACCTAAGGCCAAAAGGAATGTCATTATTAAATTATTATTGTCATTATTTGGAAAAAGTATATTATAATCCAACATAATTGTAACTTCATGTGGGCATGTCACAAATTACATATGGAAATCATGGCCACCAGTTACGACCAGTGTTAATTTTAAAAGCTTATTTGTCCCACTATATTAGGATATGCATCTGATATAAGGAAAAATTCATAAAAAGTTAAAATTTCTAATAAGGAACCTACTTAGGTTTTACTTATTAAAAAATTCCATTTATAAAAAGTTTTCAGTAATATCGTTAGTTTTTATTATTAATCACCCGTTAAGTACCATATAAGATTGTCATGTCGCTAAAATATTCCACGTGGAGTCGTGGACATATAATGTGGCAGTAACTACGTATAAATTTATTTCTTTCCAAAACTATGTTTCTCTTCCATTTTCTAGATCTTCAATTTTAACATACTTTACATTCATCAAAATATCAAATCAATGTTTTCAGAAGTCAACTTCTTTTGACCTTCCACCCAAATTCATTTAAGTATTGTTAATCATATGGTTGTAAACCTTACTTTCAATCATAATATTATCTGAAATTAAAATCCATAACGCACAATCACCACTCTCGTTCATCGCCATCTGCCGTCTTCATTTTCGCACCACCATCCTACAATTACCGGTAATAACTCCGGTAAACCCCACCGTCGAAACTTACCTTTACCACAACCAAGTGGAGCAGCTTTCACTTTACCACCGACACCACTAGCCTTCAACCCAACTACCAGTGGCGGAAGTTATATTGGCTAAACCCCAATTCATTTCTAAGAGCAGATTACAATAATTATAAAAAGATTCATAGATATATAATACACATATGACATATATAATATGTGTATAATATCTTCCTGTTTGAATGCGCATAAATTTTGTTTTAGTTTGATTTTCATCATGAGATAGTCATGTATATATTATATAAAATATAAAATTGATTACGATGGTGATGATGAAGATAGATAGAGTAGCCAATATATATATAATATATCTAGGTCAGATGCATACGTAGATTTTTTAATGACGTGACATTTAAAGGGTTATTAACGACGAAAACTAACAACATTACCTTTATTGAGAACTTTTTATAAATTGAATCCTTTTAATAGACAAAACCTAAATAGGTTATCTTTATTAGAAATTTTAAGTAAATATGTTACCTTTTTATGAATTTTTCCTTATGATATAAAAGTATTTGCTTGTTAATATCACACATAAAAACAGATAATAAAATCAATAATTCACAATAATGACAAACAGAGCTTAGTTTTGGAATGCGACAAGTAAGACACTTCACAATGAAGTCCTAAAGATATGTATTTTGGATAATAATCGAGGCGTCGACCAATGTTACATAGTATCTAACCAAAAGCCATCATAATGGTGGCAACGATATACCTGTGAAGTCGATAATTGATATTTGACGCATTCACTACCAAAACCCCAAGTCCCCATGTCGGATTTTGAGGTGCCATGTGAGTAAAGCTAAAGCTGGCGCACACTCAAATTCTTCGAACCACAGGTGAAGTCTTGCTGGTCAACTGATTTCACCACGAGCTCAGGTTCTGGACTTTCTAACTCGAATACCACCTATACGGAAATAATGAAATGTGGATAGTAAATAATTAACAGTTCAAGACAACTGTATTAATGGTTCATTTCTTTTCATTCAAGGCTATGTAATGTCGACCCATTTGAGTTGGCAATTTTGATCCATGTACTTGTAATAATCTACCCTCACAAATGTGGAAAGACGAACTCGAAGCCAGGTGGGACCCCCAAGGTCAAACCCCATTGCCTATGTTTGCAACACGATTACATTTAACAAAGAGAGAGAGAGAGAGAGAGAGAGAGAGAGAGAGAGAATACGTTTTGGGTCAACCCAACCCAATTCGTTTTGCCTGGAAGAAAGAAATGTGAGACTGTCTCAAGGGATAGAGAAGATACAGGATGAGCTAAGAAGCTTGGATTTAACTCTACCAAGATACCTACGAAGTCAGAGGGCACTGGCAAATGGTAATATGGGTAAACTACATAATTGGATGACTGTTCAAAAATGTGACTTTGTTGCATGTGTTTGAAATTTAAGAAAGAATGTTGGGGAGTAAGGGCTGTAAGGCTAAGTTAGGGTTATAGTACTTTCATATTGTCATGAATATTTACTATTTTTGTTGCGGTCAAATTAGTTTATGTATGTACATGTCTTAGGAGCTTGGCAGAGTACATATGACTTCTAATTAAATAAAGTGGCCCTTTTTTGTAAAATAAATAAATTCGTTTTGACAGCATATAATTACTCGCTTCGCCCATTTTGCCACAGCTATCCAGACCTACACGCACACACACACAAAGATGGTTCATACCAAGTTGTTCTTTCCACGTCGGAGGATCGGAGCGGGAACATAGAGATTACACTGGGGCCCAAATGACTGCAAAAATACCCAAAACAATTGAAGTTGTTATGCATACTATAAAAATACAGAACCACCCAAAAAAGACTTCAATATGATTTTACCGGCCAGAATCTCCCAATATTGAAGTCATTAACAAATGCGACACCTTTACCCCAGCCTTTGAAGGACATGTATGTGTCTGTTACTTTGTCAACAACAAAAGTACCAGTATACAAAGTTGGTTCTTTTATATTCATCCCTGCAAAACATAAATAAATTTTAAATAAGATAGAGAACATTAGTGAAGTAACAAAAGCAATGTTAACAGAATAAGTGTTGCAGCGTTGGCATAAGATAGGTGGGTGCTGGAGGTGGCAACATGTGTGGGTTGGGTAATGTTAACTGGGTAATTATGTATGATTTGGGTTGGGTTTACCAGAAACACTTATTGTACAAAACATATTAAATCTTCTTTAGAACTTAGTATATAAGACACGATTACAAAAAACTATATAATGTCAAGATATTATAGTCTAGAATTTGAATAAGATAGATTCCAAAAACTATATTATCTATCAATAAGTCATTAACCCAAATCGATCCATTTATAAGTAGATGGGTAGAGCTTGCCACCTCTAGTTGCATCCATAAGAACTATGAAACCGGATTGTACCCATGTGTTTGCTTTTCAGGTTTTTACGGGTAGAAACTTCAACCAAATTAGAATATGACTTGTTGAAAACTGGTCTGATTTCAGGGAACTCGTTTAGATTGCTGAGAGGAATCGGTAACATCTTCCAATTAAGCAGAGGTTTCCCATCTAAGTAAACAGCTGACAGTATGCCCTATAGCAGACAAAGACTTGATGATCAAGACCATGGTATACATTAGTTTGAAAAAACACTGGGCATCACCTTTAAAAGCTGATAAGATTGGAAATATACCTTGCTATCAAACAAGTACTGCCCATAATTCACACGACCCATGTTTTCGACCTAGAAAAAAGAAAGGTGTTTGAAAAGTATGACAAAGCAAAAAAGTTAAAATAGAAAATTGGCAAACATACTATAGATATCAACGGTACATAAAAACATTGACCAAATTAGTCAAGTATGCTACTTTACCAGAATTAACAACAGTCTACTGCTGGAAGCACATTTGGCATTAGGAAGATTAACATGGTTATTTGACCATCTATCAGTTGTGCCAACATATTGTGGTCTTGCCCTTGTATCTTCAGAAAGGCATGTAACATATACTTGGGCTCTGTCATGTACCTAAAATAGGAAATAAGATGCGCAATATAACATATTAATGAGAAAATCCAATATGTGGCAACTTGGGCGGGTTAGGTAATGGGTAAACAAAGGTATATCAGAATGTGTCAGGTTGGCCTACCAGAAATTACCTTTGGTATAGACAAAGTGTTCCCCTTACCCTTAGCTATGTATTCAGATGCATATAACAAAAATCCAAACATCTGAAAATGAGACATGTTCATGTGCAATGAGTTCAGAAATATATTTTTTTTAACGGCATTCAATGAGTTCAGGAATATTGATGGGAAGAAAGTATAAATACTGATCTTTAAGATTAGCACAAATACCTGCCCTGCAGCTTCCATTGAAATTGGGTTCTCGGATTCGATAGCTTGGATGGACAAGTCATTGTCCAGTGTATCAAATAAAGATGCTTTTTTTTCTAACTGAATACGGCCATATCCTGTCTTTTCATTATTTGAAGGAGCTGGAGGGAGAGAAACTGGAGTGTACTTAGCTATAACGCCTCGCAATGCTAAAAACAAAGTATCACTTTTATATTATTGTTACTAATATTATGGACTTAAAATCAGCATCATTCACAGAGGAGAATATTACCTTTGAACTTCGCACCATCCACATCACCAGATTCACTAATAGGAGCATCCTACAAGAAGATACAATTTTTTCCATGTGGGATCGGAAGAATATGTGAAACTATCAGTTATTTACAAAAAACTGTGAGAAGTGAATAATGAAGTTACTCACATAATCATAGGATGTAAGATCAGCATTGTAGTCGGATTCTTGAGCAGCGTTTGCACCATTGAAAAATCCAAAATTGGTTCCACCATGGGCCATCTATAAGTGAGAAAACACCACACCACGGAGATATAAGGTAAAAAATGTTTCAAGAGACATTGTGCTATTTAATGGAGGTGGCAGAATGGGCGAGTTGTATTTGGGGATGATTCTAGATTAGGCCAGGGTTGACTCGTTAGAAAAACTTTTTGAACTTATAAACCATTTGACCCATTTAAACCATTTGACCCATTTAAACTATTTGACTTGTTATTATGAATGGGTCAAATCATCCCATTTATAAGTTAATGGGTTGATATTGCCACCTGTACTTTTTATACCGTACATAAAGCACAGCAGAGCCATTCCTAGACAGAATCTTTTCCAAGGCAGCAGCTGTAGAAGCTGCATCCGTTGTAGCAATATTCTCTCCCCAATGTGTAAGCCAACCGGTGTAAAACTCTCTGAAACCGTGTCTAATGAGCATTGAATAATAATAATAGCATTAAAGTGCAAGTCACGGGAATTAAAGTGAGATACCTACGCAGAAAGGGGTGGTGATTTTCCCGGTGCATTATATTCCTTTTGCATCTTAAAAATAGGCCAAGGATCCTCTCCAGTTGAAAAATCAACGGCTAAAATTGAACTTTGCGATTTTAATATCTTAAACTACAAACTAATAAATAATAAATGGATTGATACTTAAACCTTATGATTTACCTGAAAAGACAGCATCTCCGCTAATAGTTCCTTTAGTGAGAGTTTCTCTAGTGCCTCCATCTGTAGTATATCTATACGACAAAATTACAATAGTTGAAATACAATCTGAAGTTTCACGCTAAATAATGAACACGCATATCAACTTACAAAATTATGTCACCCCCGAGATGTGACCTTGCTAACTTGACCAAATGATGCAGATAATCTTTGTCATCTCCGTATGAACCAAATTCGTTCTCTATCTGCAATCACAAACTACATATGTTGAAATGTTTGTGAACTGTGAAGCTGATGATATACTATACATTATTAATTGTTCTAAAAAAGAAAAACATGAGTTAACACAAATCGAGTTATACCGACCTGAACCATGATGATAGGTCCTCCTTTGTGGTATAGAAGATGGGCAATTTTAGGAAGTAGTATTCCCCACCAGCTATCAACCTGCAACAACTCATCATTAGAAACTCTTGCATAACGCAAGAAACAACGATCAAAATGATTAAAAGAAATTAAATAGATTGAGACCAAAGCAAGGTATGTTGGGTCGGATGATCTTAGTTTGATGGCCGGTTGTTTAGTAAGTAACCAGGCAGGGAAACCACCAAAATCCCATTCTGCAGTAAAAAAAAACAGTTCTAACATTGTCCACTTATCAAAAATGGATGTAACGCAAGGTTTGAAAATATGCATAATCAGTAACCACTGTTGTTACCTGCACAAATGTAAGGCCCGGGCCGTAACATGACCAACAAATCCAACTTGTGACACAGCTCAAGAAATGAAACTATATCCGCAATGCCACTAAAATCAAGTTGACCTTCTTTAGGTTCATGTAGATTCCATGGAACATAAGTTTGAATCGCATTCAATCCCAATGCCTTTGCTCTTAATAACCTATCTTCCCAATACTAACATCCAACTAATGTCATATTAAATTACAAAATAACTAGTACTTCAAAAGTCAACTAGAATTCAATTATAGAGAGAGAGCGTACAGCAGGAAGTGTACGGAAATAATGCAAGTCACCGCCGATGATCCGAAAAGGCTGTCCGTCTTTTATGAACATATCATCCGCGATCTCAAACTTTCGGGCATTAACAGCAACCTGTTTAATTTTCAAATTGGAATTATTTGTTTTATTTAGGATTTTGCTAATCATAGTCCGAGCATGGTTGGATCAGCGGTAAACACCCTGGTCTCTGGAGACAGAAGTCTGGGTTCGATCCTCATCCCATGCAAAGGTTGGAGAACTTTTTCTACTATTTAGGTAGAAATGAAAGCAGCCTCTCTACTTAGGTAGAGTTAAGGTTTGCCTACAACTTAACCTCCCCAAACACCGTCGAGGTATTGGGGATAAAAACCCGTAGAAGGCGTCACTGAGTATTGGACTCGAATATTTTATCGTTATTTTCACGGGACAGTTATTTTTAATGTACAATCTATATAAATATATCTATACTATATTATAAAGCAGATTTTCCCTAGATTCTCAACATTGAACTTGAAATTTTCAATATTGATTTTAAGTACTTCCCCAAAATGTCCCTCCTATCTATTCTATATTTATCTAAAATAACTATAATACCCCTTCTCTCTCTTCAAATCTCAACCAATTAGCTTTTCTCTCTCCTCCATAAATCATTTATTCCTCCAATTCATTCAAAATCTTTTATCTCAAAAACCGTACATCGATAAATTATAAAAATTATATGGGTATTCTTAAAATTTAATGCTCTTTCATTAGAGATGTCATTCGATATACTTTCGACGAATTTTTAAATCCGGGGCGGAGCCCGTACGGTTAAGGCATTTGGCTATCACACTCTATGACCTATCACCCTCACCATCTCACCGCCGCAACGCGCGGGTACTTGCTCTCGTATATATAAAAAGAAATATGATTCCAAAATAGTGGTAGTAACTTACTTGATGATGGTGATGCCGATGATGATGTTTTGGGGGTTGTTTATTATTAATATTATGATGGAGAGGGAGAGGGAGAGGGAGAGGGGCGAAAACAGTGGAGAAAGCAAGGAGACATAATAGAATGAAGATGATGATTGTTGTTGTTTTCAGGCTTCTTCGTTTCATCATTAAAGGCAGGATGGGTTGACTTGACTTGATTGACCAAGTCTCTGTCGCTATTTAATGAATGGCTGCTGCTTCTGCTGTTTGGTTTTGTGTCCGTCTTCTTCTTCTTCTTCTTTTCTTTCTTTCCTTCCTTCCTTCCTTCAAACTACTCACTCACCTTTTCCTGTGGTGTTTTCCGACCACCCGGTAGGCACAAGTAGAAAACGTTATTAAAATAGTCTTTCTAATTTTTTTTATTTCTATAGACCACGTAGTGGATTTTTTTTTTATTTCTATAGACTACTTCTCTACAGGATTCAAATATATTTCACCGAAAGAATTTATTTGTGAAAATTTTTTATATATGTATTTCTTATGTCTTAAACTTGATATTTTCAGCATGTAAAACTGATACCTAATTCCTGAGCTAGAAGTATGATTTTTCTGGCTTATCTTGTTTAGATTAGAAGTTCATATACTTATGGGAATTAACAAATTTATATTTATATAAAAGTAAAAATTTATATATGAAAAGTAAATGAAAGGATATCCATATAATTAAGTAATTATAGAGTTATAGTCTTGTTTTCTTTGTCCTAAACTTACTTTAAAGATTGGGCTTATTCATGTGAATAGCGTTACTCAAAAGCTGGATATAAGTTATATAACGTCTTCAATTTGAAAAGCCCAATATTTTATAGGCCCAGTCACTATAATAATACTTTTCTCTATAATTCTAATTCATCTATGAAAATTAAAATGGCTTTCAATGTACATTTTACTTACCAATCAACACATTGAAGTATTGGAACATTTAAACCACGTCGACTATTCAAGTTGTAGCATAAAAGATTTGCAATTCAGTATAGCATCTTAGGGATGTCATACGAAACAAACTCAAGTTGTCACCATGAAATTTATGAAGTGATCAAGAGTAATGTGATGGTTGTGACTTGCGAGTTAAATTATTATTTTTAATACAGATTGAGTCAAATAAATAATGTTCAGCTTTATTTTCAACAAGAGGTTTTAGGAAAAGACAATTTTTTTTGTAAAGAGCATACTAGAAGTGTGCATATCTAGTTTTGTTTTTTTTTTGGCCTAAGTGTTTTTGTTTTGAAAAATTTTTCCTTCAATTTTAACCATATTATATAAATATATAGAGTTTTAAGTATATTTTTATTGATATAATTTTATCAAATATTATATATAGATATTTGAAAGCAGAGTTGAAAAAAAATTCAAAAGTTAAACCGTAAAACTTATATTAAGACAAAAGGGAAAGTCGAAACCAAAGGCCAGAGTCAAAAGCAAAAACCATGTGGGTTACTGAACCACATAGAACACCAACCCACAAACTTACGTATTCGCCACCGAATGCAACATATTTTTATAAGGGTCAAATGACATATTTTGTTTATAACGTGGTTTGCCATTGTCGCTTCTTGTAAACTGCAATGCGGGTAGTACCCATGCCACTAGGTATGTCCGTACGGGTTCACTTTCATGTAATAATTAATAAAGGTATCAAACTAGCTATCAAAGATGCATGATTTATTTTTTTTATTTTTTTTTTTTTAAATCTAGTTAGTTTAGGATTAACGGCATATTATTTATTAGTTGGGAAATTTTCATGTTAGGTTCTTATATTATCTATACTTCTATATTTCTATACTCCTTATTTAAAATTATATGGGGTATTGAAAAGTTTACATATTTAGGACATGCAATTTTACTTTTTTACCCTCACTTCTCTCATAGCCATCCTCTATCTCCCAATAAATATCTTCTTCTCCTGATAAATAAAAATCAAGATATGATATACCCGGGGAAGAAAAAATACAGTCACGCCTCCTTCTTTAATCACGATAGTCACGACTTGATATGCCCTGTCTTTGGTATCCGCCGCAACACGCGGGTAACATCCTCACGTTAGTTAATGAATACTTGGAATGTTGGTTTGACATGTAAACTTGATCCGGAGTTTTTTATTTATTTATTTTTTTTAACCAATAAATAGCTTATTTCATATTTAACTCATCAAAGTACAATGATCCGTAGTTGTACTGCATATCAGCACCCAAACTATATCCGGAGTTCCATTTAAGAACCTAATATGACTATTCCATAAGGAGCACCCTTCAAATTATGTGTTAAATATGTGAGTGTGAACGGATTAGAACTGACCTGTGATCCGCTTCCAAACTATTTCACGTATGCGTCACAAATATGTGTCATGATTCATGATTATCATCAATATATATTGTCCTCGTAAAAAGTTTTCTATTAGTGAACTTTTAAAAGTTATTGTACAAAAAATTTGTGTTAAAACTGATAACACCAACAACATGAATTGTTTCATACAAATTTGTGTCCACTCATGACCTCCAACGATGTACATTATGAGAAATGCTCATACATATTTCTTCACCTTAGTTTATTTATTCATTTTTTTTCTCTGTGTAATAATTCGTGAAAAAAGATGTAAAACTATACATCAAATTTTAAATGAAAATGTTAAATGAAGCTTTAAAAAATTGTATTAAACATGTATCCAAAAATTATATTTTCCATATAAAAACTCTTGAATCGCTCGAATTGTTTCTTAGCTATTTTCTCTAAGTGGCATACATATAAAGTCAATTATTATGGAATTGTAAAATTGCTAAAAGGAATCATCATATGCATGATTCATATATAAATCGCGTTGGAGGGACAAGTAGTATCACTTTCCAATATTTGCTTTTTGGCTTTTCTATATATTTTCAAAATGAAAGTTTTTACTCCTGCTACTTTATCATAGATCATGGCCAAATCATACCTTCATCAATCTTTAAAGTATGAATTTTATATTTCTAAAGGTTCATGGTCATAACAATTATAAAATCATAGAGACCAAAAGATATATAAAAGTTTATTATTATGTATGCGTTCACCTAATTTCATTTCTTTAATTAAGCCTTTGAATCAATTGTGAAGGTTACTGACACTTTGACAGCTATAAAAGTTGATAATATACTGATTAATAGATATGTTGAATCGATCTCTATCTCTGTTATCTCTAAATATAGCGAAAACTTGAAATAAGAAACCAAATTAAGCGCTCATAATCCAAATTCACCAATTTGAAGCCTAAGTTATGGTTTTTTCTATTATCCTTTATTTTCATGAAAAGAATCATATACAACGTAATGAAGTAACTTGAACACTTTTGGAATTTAAAACAACGTAAATTCGAAACAAATCATCATCGGCTATTGTAACTAGGTAGCTTAGCCAGGTGAGAAATTAATATGATCGAAATCTTTCCGCGGCCCGCCCATACATAACCACATTTTTGATTCTTGAACGGTCGACCACCCGGCCCCTTTACAATCACTTCCTTAAATTCCCGTTATTTATCCAAGACCGACAGGCCGTTCAATAAAATGGATACCCGACCACATTTGCTTTGAGACATGTAGCACAATCCATTTACACGTACCATTTATTCACAATCGAAGTACCTCCTTTTAACTAGTTACTTATTGCTCTATCTAGTCTAGCTAGTTTTTATATAATTATATACGGTTTAAAGGTGTCAATTACCTGGCCTATATAATTGTATTAAAAAAAAGGTGTCAATTACCCGGCCTATAATATAATCATGTCTGAGTTATAAAAAGGAAAATTATAAATCTTCCTAACCAAATAGCCTAATAATCATCCTAAAACATTAAAAAGGTAACATGTGATATCCACTAATTCTATTTCATAATCTTGCCCCTGATATGTCATCGTTTCATAGTTAATGAAAAAGATTATTAAGTTATTTGATTAGGAGCATTAATCATTTCTTTTATAAAAATTAATGTATTACTTTATATATATTTATTTAGATATTCAATAACTTTATTTGCCACTAGTTAGCTAGTACACCATCAACATTGAAAAGACCACTAACTATAATGTATATATAATCCCATAACATGAATATATATTTAAACGTAACATCATGTACACTACTTACCTAGCTAGCTAAGCATATCCTCGTAGGCTCGTAGTATATGTTTTATTTTAGGGTAAAATCAATCCTCAAGTTATTAACCTACAAATCTTTTTAATTAATAAGATTGTGATTTAAAAAAAAATTAGTGGATAACATGTGTTTACAAATGAATATATTAAAAGGATTTTTAGAATGATTGGATAGGTAGATAGTGATGTACCATCCATGTACTTAGTTTAACATATGTCATGAATATATCATTTTTCTATGCATTATTATTTCAGGAATCTTTTCTGGTGAGACTGGATTAACTGAGAATCCAATGGCACCCCATACGTGCATCTGTTTTTACCTTGTGTTTTTTAAAAGATTACACAATTATCTAAAGGAATCCAAATTACCCATTTGTATACGAACAAAATCAAGCATATTCATACTAAAATAATCTAAATGGTATGACTCTAAATTGACCATCATGTTTGAAGTAGCTAGCAAGGAGGATATATATATATATAAAGAGAAAAGTGAATATGGGACTGTTATGCACCCAACTTGGGTGAAAAACCCCTCACATACCAATATTTTAATATTTTAAATAAATGTTTGGCCCCCATGATTTTTATGGTTTAAAAAAAAATATGTGAAGAATTTTTCACCCAACTTAGATAACATCCTCATATTCCCTTCCCCCTATATAAATATCATCATTTGGAGGCTCAAAAGTTTTTACAAAAAGAGCACACACCACATGGACATTTTAGATTACCCATGAGACCAAAAAGGGTAACTAATTAAGGGACACAAAAACCCTATTTGATTAATTAACTAATTGATTGATTTAGTTAATCAATTAATTAACTAATTACACCTTGAATATATGCCATGGTTAAAGGGAGGATATATTAATGGTTGATATATGGGGGTTTAAGCCCCAAGAAATCCCTTGTCATTCCCTTGTTATCATGATGATGAACTTTTTCTTTCTTTGCATCCAGGATATTATGACCAAATGTATCTTCAAAAGTAGTTACGTCAGCAAAACCACCTCCACCGTTTGATGAGTTGTTGTTGTTCATCATCATCATAGTCGTCAAAGACACATTGGGAAGATGGTGATGAAAAGCAGCAGCAGGTGATAATGAGGGTCCACCACTACCTTCTTTAAAAGAAGCCATTGCTATCATCATCTCTTCTTGGCTAACTAGTGATGACGTCGACAAGCTGGTTGTACTGCCATTGTTGTTGCCAGAAGACACGTGGGGAGTTTGATATTGTTGGTGGTGATGGGGTAGGATCATAGTAGATTGTGAGATTGTACATGGTGCTTGTATACTTGTACCATTCTTGCTCAAATGAGCTGTACCCATCTGAGCGGCTTTTTGCAGCAATGCAGTAGCTGACATGTAAGCAGATGGTGCTGCTTGATGGTAGGCTATCAGAGTGGGCCCATGGTGGTGACTTGTTGTGCTAGTAGTACTAACACTACCTGCAGGGCTACAGTCTTGATGATGATGCTGATCTTGGGATTGAGTAGTATCGTGTTGTGGTTGCAGCCATGATGGAAATGGGCTGTTGCTGCTACTGTTTTGCTGTTCTTTTTTCAAGAAAGTTGTCATGTGATGAATTGGGTCAAGAAAATGTATATCATTATTGAAATGGGTTGTTGTTGTTGGTGTTGATGTAGCTACTTGACCCTGATGATGAATAATTGTTGGGTCAATTCCTGTGATTGATCTTGCGCTTTCTTCTGCTAATGCATCACAAAAAGCTCTGTGTGTGATGAAACTATCCCTCCTGTATAGTACAGTCCATTTTTCAACATTACTATATTATTACTCTCATTATTATAATGCAGAAAACATGAAAGAGAGAATCACTTGTGAAACAATAACCCTCCAAACACAAAAAAACAAAACTTTCTAATAAATAAAATAATTAACCCATCTCGATACACATTCTGAATCTAAAACACAGGCACCCACAAAAGAAAAGTAAAGTAATTTATTGAAAAAATATACTTTTTCATACTAGTAAAAACAGTTAAAGAATCAAATTGGTCAACATATGAAAAGGGACTTCATTTACTACAAGTAGTCGTTTTAGGGATATTTAATGTTTTCAAGTAGTCTACACTTGTTCATTCATCAAAGCATCTCCTATTTATCCTGAATAATCCATCTACTATGTTAAATATTGCTAGCTGCTATAACGATTCTTAATAGTAGTATGCAGCATATTTAGACAACATTTCTGTGTATTTCTTGTTAAAGTTTTTTGCACTTGTGTAGCTGTAGTCATAGTACTCATATACAAAAACAAATTAGAATTACACCACAAAATTCAGCTATACAGTACACCTTTGTAGTTTTGAACTTTTTAACATAGAACATATACTTTTGCAAACTGGAAATGATAAATCATCCTACGATGCAATGATGAAAGTACACATACATATATATCCCAGTATATATTCGTTGCTACAAAGGATATATATATATTAATGATGAGGGATATTAAATGTTAAGAATGATAATAAATGAAGGAATTGTATATGATTATGATCATGTAGCTAGCTAGTAGAATTAAATGTACCTTGAGAAAAGGGTGCCACAGTCACATTTGTACTCCCGGGTACCACAAGTTTTGGAATGAGCTTTCCAATCAGATTGAACAGCGTACTTCTTCGAGCATTTATCACATTTCCACTTTTTCTCACCATGCTTTCTGCTAAAGTGTTTCTTGATCCCAGTCAAGTCACCCAGCGCCCTGGATGGCTCATGGTGCACACAGTTCACTTCTGGACACACATACACTTTCTTCCGAACCACCTCACTCTTGTTCCTTTGCTTTAACTTCCATGGCAGGTTGTGCCCTCTCCTGTGCAGCTGCAGATTTTGATCCCTTTGAAACCCTTTGTTACACACTTCACATACAAATCTGTTTGTTGCCATTAATGTCTTTGGTGATAATGATATCACTTCTGCTTCTGGATCTACAAATATACACACACACACATTATTTTTATCAACATATTCATATAAACAAAAGTTGTACATATATATATAGTTTATATTAAAAGGTTTATTTATTATATATAGATACATCCATGAACCAAAGATATTACTAGCTAGCTAGCTTGTCACTATTACCATACTTTTAAATTTCAAAAAAAAATAATTAAGAAAAAAACTAAAACCACCACATTTTTTTAAAAATTATTTAAATGGTGAAAATGCAAGAAAAAAAAATTATATATATATATATATATATTATTGAAGATTTAATACATTTTGGACAAGGGTCAACTGTTAGTTTGTCACTAGTTGACTGTATTTTACTTTTAAACGTACACCATATATATAAATTTACTATAAGCCGGCCTATAGTCTATTTCAAAGTAGTAGAAGTATAACAAAAAAAAAAAGTAAAATAAATAAACATGTTTAACAATTAAAACCCATGAAAACAACTGAAAGATACATATACTAATTAAAGAAAAGACATAGAACCTGGGTTGCCCGGAAGATTTCTTTTTCTCTTGAGTAAAGGTTGACTTTGACTTGGAGGTGGGTGTGCAATTAAGTACTGATTTGGAGGATAGTTGCTTCCATTCTCTTGACTTGTGTTGTTATCAGAATAAGTTGCATGAACATCACCAGCTGAGGCTGAACTGTTATCTTCCAATATCAACCTCTGTTGTTTCAACATCTTTTTTTTTTCTTTCTTTTCTCTAGGTGTTAATATGTGTGTGTGTGTGTGTTTTTGTATCTATGTAGTAACTAGCTTAGTTGGAAGTTGTATTTGAGTGTCATCTATTTAAGGGTATGTTGCATCATCATATCATGAAAAAGGCCAATAAAATTAAACATATGATGTAGAACACAAAAGAAGCTTATATCAATACTTAGAAAGAAGAAGAAAAAAAGTTTTTTTTTGAACCCTAGCTAGTTGAAATCTAAACTGTTTTCACATCATTTCTTTTGGTAAACAAATTTGGCATCAACCAAAGAGACAATATTTTGTTTTTGTGTAATACCTTCTAAGCACTATTTTTATATTATAAGTTTGTTTTTTTTTGTTTTTGTTTCATCAAAATTTACACAGAAAAAAACACATTAGAAAGAGTGTGTATGTGTTCTTGAAAATTGGTATAGAGAGAAAAAGAGAGAGGTGTATGTGGATGAAAATAGAGATGGAATGAAAGCTAAAAAAGACATATAGGGAGAGGGTGGGGGTGGGGGGTAGGGTTGATGTATGACTTGGGAGGGTACTGCTTTCTTTCTGTCTTTTTCTATCTTCTGTTTCCCAATCTCTCTTATCTTTTTGCATATTTACTGTAGTAATTATCTCTTTTTGACAATGAAACCTTTCAAGTTTTTGCTTTTCAATATTCCACCGCCTTTGCCTTCATATCATATCATAAAATAAACACTGACTAGTCCATATTGTTCCTTGCTCACCTTTATTTCCTTTCATTTCCCAACTAATATATGCTTATCAAAATTATTATGAAATAAAGAGTTTGGTTACATAACAACTAATCTTATCTTATCTTAATATATACTATAAGACAGTTGAACTATTGACTAATTAACCAATCAAATCATTTAATTTCATCAAATTGACTATCGCTTATGCCATCATTTAGATTAACTATAAATTAAAAATCTCAATAATCATTATCCAAATATATATTATTATATTAATATTTATATTAACTTGTAGAAAAAATCTCATTAATTTACATTTTTTTTTATTTTCCATTATTAATTTACACTTTTAGTCCTGAATACTTAATTTATGTTTATTTTTATCCATAACTTGAGGGGATTTTTTAAAATTTATAATTATTTAATTAATTAAAAAATTTTCAATATATGAAATATATTGTCTATGAAAAATTATTTCAAAACCTAATGACTTATTAACAAATATTAGATTAGATTTTCATAAATTATAAATATTAATATTTAACTTAATATCTAATATAAACACAATTTATACTCTAGATACATATTTTAAACATAATAACAAATGACGATATATAATATTTTTATCCTAAACACAACAAGAATCACAGAACATGAGACAATCATAGAACAACACACGATTTACAACAGAAGTTTACTAGACTATTAAATCCAAATCAATATGAACTCATTCAAGATTTATTCTATCTCTCAATCAAATAGGTATATAATATTCTCCTTTTTTGTATATTAATTTTGCTCATTAATGTTTGAAGTTACAATTGTCACTCAAATCAAGAGTCTTAATTGTGATCAAAGAATATGAAAACAATCCTAATTGCTATCTAATTATTATAGGACAAGTGATTGAAAATAAACCTATGCGTGCTATGGGTTCGCATCATGATTAAATACATATACTTGAATGTCAAATACAGTATCACAAGCATGTTTATATTTTAATTCTTATTTATCTTTCATAATAATAATATAATATCACATTATGAGTATAACTGGTTTCAAAAAATTTTATTATAAAGAAATTATTATAGCATGCGGCTTGTGGAATGATTATGACAAATAATTTCATCCATATGTCTCAGCTAAAAATGACAGTGATCCAATTGTAGTGTCGAGGCTAGGGTTCCCTCCATTACCCTAATAATAACAGTGACAAACCTATGATTACTGTACAACAACTTGCAATGTATAACACTTAGAACCGTATATCTTTAAAATTATAAACTTTTATAACTTAAAATGTATCTATATCTAATATTAATAATATCGTAGACCCGTGTCCAATATTAGACACGAGTCTAAAATCTAGTACTCATATGAAGCATTTATGAAATTATTTTAATGTCACGTCAATTTGACAATTTGTAACATTTATTCCCTCGCAAAATGTCTCACATTCAAGTTTACATTATACTATTTTTCTGATAAATTAATGATAGTTATCTTTTTTTTAAATGAAATTGTTAATTATATTAGTTTTATTTTTTAAAAGTATTTATTATATTATATTTAAAATATATATATATCATAAATTTTTTCTTTTATGATTTATAAATATTTATGTATCATTTGTCATGCTTTAACATATTTGAAGTGTATTATATATTAATAAAGTATAATTTTATTGTTTAAGTCAATCGTAATCTATCATTTTTTTTATATCATAAATTATGAATAACAATGTTATTATAAGTTATTGTGTTTTTATTTATGTTTTCAGTGAGTCTCACATAACGTATAGGTTTTATCAGTTAAATATCAAGGTGGTACAAACTACATGGGTTCAAAGAGTTTCCGCTATTTATCCCTTTTTATAGTGTTTTGCGATTAAAGGGGTGTTTGTGTTTGCCTTTCCAAGATAAATTGTGCGTTTAAACACTGCATTTTGAAAAAGCATGTCTCTACCTACTTTTTCAAAACTGCGTTTTCTCTCTAATTAAATGTAGATAATCACTTATTTTGTCAAACACATTTTTTGATTATTTGTGTTATACAAACGCAATAATCAGATAATCAGCTCAAAACTCAATCACAAACACCCCCTTAAAAAAAGAAAAGAAAGATATACTGGTATATCTGTGTTGATATTGATATTCGATCGGATTCCGAGAGCCTCGCTTTCATATGTAAATAGTCCATATAAAGCTTTTTCTTGACTATAATATTAACTCTAGATATGCTTATTAAAAGTTAAAAAAGAGTGTCCTGCCACTAAAAAAAAAAAAGTGAAACTAGGAGTATTGCTATGTGTTTATTTGATTTCTAAGTAAAGATTACACGTTTGGGTCATTATTTTGTTTTACCTTTTAGGTTTTATTTTAAAAGTCAAACACACTTTTTAAAAAAATTGCAGATTGGTTTAGTGATTAATCAGATCAGATAGTGCTTATTGCATCCTACCCCAACTTTCTTTCTCATTCTTGCTTCATCTTTCATGTTTGAATGATTAGCAAGCAGTCATTGTCAAATTGAATCTCAATTATTAAAGCTATATTACAACAACACTAATCAATTCTTAATTACCTAACTTTAGTAAATTATTTAATCAATTTCGCCCGATGCACAGTTTTATCACCCAACCAAATTGTTTCTTTAAACTACCACTCAAATATATAAGAGAAAAGTGAGTATTAAGTTGTAATGCACTTAATTTGGGTGAAAAACTACTCACATACCAATATTTTAGTATTTTGAATAAATGATTGGCCTTCAAATTTTTATGGTTTAAAAAAATATATGTGATGGGTTTTTCACCCAACTTATTTGCCTAACAGCCTCATATTTTCTTTTTCCCCAATATATAATAGTTGATAACAATATAACATCGACCCCTATATTAGAACAATTAAGATAACTATTTTATAGTTAAGTTATTATATATATTATCTTATAAAAAACATTTGAGCCCTCTTCTTTCTTTTTTTTTAAGATAAAAAGCCGGTTTAAATTACTTCTTTTGTCTATTCAATAACTTGAATATCTTCATGTAGTATGCATATAAAATACTTAATAGAATTATTTATAACATGCATCTTTCTATCCTTAAAATAACTATACCTACCTTTTTTACATTCGCAGAACGATACACGTGCAATGTGACGGTGTGATAACGGCGATGAATGGTTATGGTGGTGGCGGCGTCAAATGGTATAAGTTAATGTAAAAGTGTTTGACTTAAAAGGGGTTGAAGAGATATTTTATAATATAAATGACTAATTGTGTAATTTAATATTAAGGGTTGATAGTGGTTTAATATATGAGAAATGATTAATCTTCCTAACAAAATAACCTAAAAGTCCTCCTAACTATTGGATGATAACATCTGATAAAATAAAAGGGCAAGGTTAAGAAAAAGAATTAATGGATAACACATATCACCTTCTTAAAGTTTTAAGAGAACTTTTAGACTAATCTTTAGGAGGTTTTATCATTTTACTTAATATACTAAGTGTTATTTTGTCAATTCACATGTCTCATTTTTCTTAAATTTCAACATGGTGCCATAACTTTTATATATGCTTTTTATATTGTAGTATGGAAAACTATCTGTGTGTGTATGTAACTTGTGATCAGCTACTATTATATGAAACAAACTTTAGTCAGGTTCATTGTATGTAAGTAACTTGTTAAAACTGAACGAATCGTGTAAGAAATCAACGTGGCACCACCAGACATCTGATACGTGGCCCATTGAGAGACCTCCACATCAGCTTGTTTACACGATTCATTCAGTTTAAACAGATTACTTACATACAATGAACCCGATTAAAATTTCTTTCATACAATAGTAGCTGGTCAGAAGTTACATACACACACATATATTTTTCTCATTGTAGTATGAAAGTATAGAAGTATAGATAACCATATGCAAGGGCGGTTTCATATACGTTTAAACTAGGTCCACAAACTTATGTTAGAACGTAATTTTTTTAGCAAGCAGATAGAAAATTATGATTGGACACATGTTATCAAAAAACGTGGACCTAGGTAAATTTTAAAATAAGTTTTTGAAGTGTTTGAAGTAAATTAACTATAATTAGATACATTTATTTTTTATTCCTAGATCCATTAGTTATAAAATAAAACAATTTAGAAAGACAAATGGACTCTTTTTCTACCTAATGGTTCATTGGTAGCATATCACCAAAATTTTTAAATTTTTAGTCACTCTTCATTTCTAATTCAAAATCTCTAAAAATCTCTAATATGTAGACAGTAAACTTATCAACACATTTTTTTGAGTAGTTTTAATGTGTAATCATAATACCCTATATAAACAAGATTTCAAAATGGTTGTGGGAGGGAGCTTGAAATCGAAAGGAATGAGTTAACCATTTTTTTGAGTAGTTTTAATGTGTAATCATAATACTCTATATAAACAAGATTTCAAAATGGTTGTGGGAGGGAGCTTGAAATCGAAAGGAATGAGTTAACCAAAAAAGATTTATCAAGAATCAATTTCTATATTAAGAATTCTATAATAATACAAATCAAGAACTTTCTTTATGAAAGAATTTCGATTTAATATATATGATGTTTTGTGAAAACTGACCTGACTCGTTTTTAAATACGACTGAAAAAAATTAGATAGAGTAAAAAATTATGAACGCATCTAAAAATTTGAGTATGTTAATCATTAACTGACTTTTTTAATGTTCTCTTTTCCAATTTCCTTCTCAAAATTAAATGTAAAACACCAAAAACTTTAAATTCTCTTCTTAATATCAAGCTTTAGCCATTTGAATTCATATGTTGATAATAACTTGATATTGTGTTATCGCGAGTCGCTACGATGTTTAAACGACTATGAACATTTCATAAATTCAAAACCACTAATTTTATTTATTTTCTTTTTTCCGGTTGTAAAAACCAAATAAATACAAACATACAGATATACAGTAACGTCAACGTGTGGTTTAAAATTAACTTTTTCAAAAACACACTGGTCTTAATTTTCAAACATAGAAAAATCTGAAAATGACATCGAATACAACTTATTTTAATATCTAAAATATAAATAATTCTACACAAAATTCTATGTTTAATTTACTTTTATTCGCATTTCACATGAATGTTTTTTTTTTGGATCTGGTCTTTATTAATAGAATATAATATATGTTTTGGCGCTATATATACTTTTACGAAAATGAATCCAATATTTTAATTTTTGAAATGGGATCTTGCTCAAACCCAAACTATCAACATGCTCTCCCATGACTCACTTTTTCTTTAAAATCATTATGTTAGCATTATTGTACGTCTGATGATGTGCGAGACTACATTAACTTTAAAATTTAGGCGTATTAATTCTATTTATCATCATGTATGTAAAGTTAATTAAGAATACATTTTTTTTTAATTTTAAACCTTCATTTTGATTTTTTTTTTATACTCATGTCTGACGCTTTCAAAAAATAAAATAAAATTGAACTCCTCAAAAATGCTAAAAAAGACATGACGAGCATGTACTAAGAGCATCCCTAATGTACTAATACGGTGTTCGTATTCGACGTTCAATACTGTCCACACCATTGGGTGTGGGTTGTATTCGAATGTATTGAATTGCGTATTGGCGCCTTCCGTGGTGGTGAATACGGAGCCTCAAGTGTGATTATTTTTTAAATTTTTTTTCAAAGTGGCATAAATTCAAAAAACCCACAAATGTAACCGTTGCAAATGTAAAAGAAACGCCTAGTTTTAGGATTTTTTTATTTATTTTTTCTTATTTAAATATCACCACCTTTCACACACCAAACATCATTTTCTACCTCTCAAACCCTATTCTTCTACTACAAACACAAAAATGGCATACAATCGTTCCCCCGTCGACGATTTCTTCAACGCGGTACACAACTTCGTTCCCGCTAACTCATCAACGGGTGCGCATTCATCTGATACTTCACCATCAACACCACAACATCCACCATTTATGTCACCACAAAAATGGCAAGTGTTTATGTATTTTTTTTATGTGTTGTGATCCATGTTTTTTTTAGTAATAAAATGGTGTTTTAAGATTTTATATAATATTATGTATTTATTTTATAAATTATATTTGGTTGTTTATTAAATTTAAAAGTTGTAAAATAAATATGTTAGAGTGTATTGGAATGTATTGGATGTATTGGGTATTGGGTGTGAATTGAGGAAAATATATTGAAAAGAGGTTTTCTGATGTGGCGCTGATGTGACAGTGTATTGGTTAGTATTGGAAGTGACCATTGGGGGTACTCTAATAAAAAAAATATATACATGGATGATGGTGACATACGCATATACTTACATATAGGGATATCCGGATATACACCAATTTGAAAAATCACTATATTTAAAAAATATTTTATAAAAATTGTGCATCACGCACGGGTATTCAAACTAGTTATAAATATATATATATATATATATAATTTTACCTGCATGGTGTGCAGTAATTAAAAGTTTGTTTAATACATACATAGAAAAGCCTTTTCATTTGAGAAAAAAAATGTATACATATATAGGTTCCAATAACTATTTAACGCATTAATAAATTATTCTATAAGTTTATTATGTAAAAAGAGATATGTTATAGTTCATGGTCAATTACCGTATCATTATTATTTTAAACACATTACATTACATTTTATTAAGGGTGAACAGCAACCAAACCAAAACCAAAAACAGAAAGAACCGAACCGAATACTAAGATCGAACCAAACCGAAGGTTTATATATATATACACACATTAATTTAGTATATATTTATATCCTTTCATATTTATTTTGTTATGAATATATGAGTAGTACCTTCAAGTTTACAATAAAATTTTCAAAATATAATCAAAATAAGTCGTAGCATTACGATTCTAAAATGTATTGTCCAAACCGTATGTTAGTGGATTGAATTGTTTATGTAAATATGTGTTTATAGACCATAATATATGACTGTAAGTATATTTTTATTAGCATCTTTTTTAATATGGCATGCAAAGGTTCGAACTTGTACAG